>NW_028250699.1:0-133650 GCF_964263255.1 Lissotriton vulgaris
GGTTTTGTTTGCCGGGGTTGCGGAGGGGGGGTGAGCTCATCTGCTCAGTTGGCGATCGAAGTGTAGAGGTGCACCATGTAAGAAGGTAAACAAACCAGGTAAACAAACAACATGTTAAACATCATCAACCTTTCACAATAGAGATTGATCATGTTTAAGTGGAATTTTTAATGTCAATAAAGCATTGTAAATAAATCATTTTCACATTAATCGAAACCCCTGTAAGCATAAAGAGTAAATAAAACATTGACAGTTAACATTCTATGCATCGGTGTCTTTTTTATACACTTCTGGGTACATACAATGTAGCTAGCTCCTATAGAGCTCTGCTGTCCCAGCTGTAAAGCCAAAGTTCCAGCCTTGGGAATGCTTTAAAAAACTTGGGAAAAGCCAAAGGGGTCAAAAAAATTCTGACCCAAGAAACTTATTGTCATTGTTAAAATCCACTGGGGAAGAACTGCTGTGCCTCTGCAGACCCCCAGGGCATCTTTAGTGGGGCCATATTTATTCTTGGGCCACCACAGAGAGCAAATGTGCACATTCAAAAGCCCTGCAGGGCATTATGGGGTTCGAACTCTCTGGAGCATAAATTTGAAATTAGTGGTTCCAGCCTCTCTGTTCACCACTGTGCGGACTAGCATAGCCCGGCTTCCTTAGGCTTTCCTTCTTTTTAGCTGTGGAGCCGGGTCCAGCCAGGGCATTCCTCATGGTCATCAGGAGAGACAGCTCCATGAGCCCACCCCTGGTTGCCCCAGCTAGCTCCCTGCCTGACCAGCACTCTTTGATGCTGACATGGCAGGCTCTGGGCACATAGTTTGGGATGCACCAGCCCCTGGGGAGATCGGCCACAAGAAGCAACTAAAGGTGCTGAGCGGGCCCAATGCATGCCTCCTCCCCGGGAAAAAATTAGAAAACACTCTTGCTCTAACTACCAGGCCCTAACCCACAACAGTGGTATTTATGGCTTGTGCATTGGAGCTCCACATGAGCTGTTTCCCAGAAAACGTCAAAGGTTGACAACCTTAAAAAGACCAAGATTCGGGCACCCGTGGGCCGATTTGGATGATCCCAGGTTCTAGTCACAATGGCAGTTCCAGGAGGTCTCTGGGGCTTCAAGGTGTTATACTTTGCAAGGAGCTGTGTCCACTGGCCCAATTCTTCAGCTTTTCTCCATGGTCATTGTTCGCTGGTTAATATTTTTCCAGCTGGTCCTCAAGGGGTGTAAGGAGGCCAGTCTCACTGGCCATTGGAGAGATGCACTAGTTCTGTGGTCAATTGGGGCAGAGTCCTTTGTCCTTTCTAGCATCAGGGGTTTCTCCTTCCAGATGTCTGTAGCTGCAGCTTCTGTTGCAGCCACTGTGTCTGGAGTCCAAAATGAAAAGTATTTCAGGTCAACACAATAATATTTTAACATAAAACAGGGTGCGTTATTTCCAACTATAAAACATAGCCACGTTGATTTATTTATTATGCAAACCTTTTTATTATTATTAGTGTTTCTTATATCTTTTATCTTTAACATTATTGTTGTCTCATGATAAATAATTAAAACCGTCAGTACAAGAAAAACATTACATTACAATTGTGTATCAATAAAAACTGATTCAATTAACATTTCCTAGGTATTTTGATAATTTGTTTCATTACACAATATGAACAAGCGGAGAAATCCAATGTGATCATAGAGAATGAGACGGCTGACGGTAGGTGGAAACTACACGCATTTCAGATATGGTGCCTTTATCAAGGGACTGTATTAACTTTCACTATTGCGGTATCAAAAATGGCTACTAAAGGTTTAATTGCTTTTTCTTATCTGAATCTTTCATAGGGGTTACCTGTAAAATGTATTAGAAAGGACTTAAAAACGACAAGCTTTTTCCAATTGCTGTGTACTGTTATTGGGACACTTGTAGATACCAAGTTCTTAGAGTCCGAATATCACTTCCTGCAAATGCTGACAAATACTATGATGTACCGATATTATCTCCAAATTTTAGGGCTCATTGGCATGAATTGCAGTCATGACCTTGATTAAATCAGGTGTCCTAAGGTGGCAGACTCCATCATTTGCGCTATGAAGTATGAGACTCATAGGCCTAATAATAATGTTGGGCAGTTATTTAAATTTGTGCTTCAGTTTGGTTAGATGGGGCCCCATTGTCCTGCGTATCGACTTGTGCTTTGTAGCGAGGGCTGGGCCTTACCTGCACAAATTGCTATGTTAGCATAGGCTTATTACAAGTTTAAACGCCATTTTACATTTTTGTTGCTTTTGCATACAACACTATATGTAAATGTTGTTGTAAGTTAGGCTGCTTGAATTGCTTCACATGAGAATTGCTTGCTTTTAATGTACCTAGATTTACAGCTCAACCTTAGTCTGCACTGTGAGTGCTGAAGCCTCCAATGTTGTTCGGGCTAATCGTCTCATGCACTAGACATAACATGCATGCAGCTGCAGCTAACTGAAATCCTGGCGTCTTTAATGATCACACTGCATGCATGATTTAGACACTCCAAAAGGAAGTACGTTTCCAGAGTGACAGAGAGCTATTGCAGATCCTAATGTGATTCACTTCTACTGATCTTGGAGGTATGGGGTCCCCTATTCAAGCCTAAGAGATCTTCTATATTTTATAAAACATAGTTCCCAGCTGGGGAGGGTGGCATTATAATATGATTTCTCCTTTTGTGTTTTATGGAGTTGTAACAATGCTAATCGTATTATTTTTAATCATATGTCTGCTTATGCTTGCAAAAATACTGCATCTTAGAGCACGGGGTTAAAATAAATATTTTACACTTTATTGTGCATCTTTCTTTACCCATGCTGTGGACTGGGTGAGATTATAACGAAAGAGTGTTCTTGATTCCCACCATTCCTGAGAGTAACCTAAGTCGCATGTTCTGGGTTATCTAATCATTGGCACCTTTGCTATAATACGAAGAGCTAATGTGACACTGATGCTAGTCGGTTAGGGGTTCTAGGTACTGAGGTGAGTTTTTTGGTCCACCACTATTCACTGATGTCCTGGGGCTCTGTGCGCAGTTATGTGTGTGAGCAGAATCCCTGCAACAGTTTATGCAGTGTTGTCTATGCCTTGTGCCTCAGGGTGACCGGATGGTAATAAATAACAGTAGTCTCACACATGCAGCCCTCACATGTGTTCACACACATGTGCACCCATGTTCACGACAAACCAACCAAGTTCCCCTTACCCTAGCAGCGTGGCCTTACCGTAGAAGGTGGACACTGGCAGTAAACATGCACAGTCCATTTACAGTGTGGTTGCCGTGGGTGAGACACAAGTAGAGAGAGCCCACCAGAGCAAAAAGTCTAAAACCGAGTGTCCATTAAAGGAAAACTATCTGAGCTTATTAAATGGACAGAACTCATTGTGTGGCAGGAAGAAATACAAATAGAATTTCCAATGGGATTAAACACTGAAGATCTAATTAACATGTCAGATCTAATAGAGGTACAGTGCCATCCTGTACCTCTGGGAGAATAGAGGTACAGGATGGCACAGTTTAAAGCCATGGCAAGGGTTGGTGGCTCACACTTTTGCTCACATTTTTCATAAGTTAGTTTGTGTTCTTTCATGATCAGTTCAACACAACACTCCTCTTAGGAAAGCAACTTAGTAGCATGGATGCTGGGGGCTAATATCGTCTTGAAGGATCTTTGCAAAGGGAGCAGTTCCTAGCTTTTGTTAACTGTAAGGTACCTTATACGGACTTATACTCTTTTTAAAATGAAAGTTTCTCTTCGAAAAGAAACAATGGTGCACATAGTTCCTGTTTGCGCTTGTGGCACACATCTAGTGAGAAGATGTAAGCATATCTTGGTTCAATCAAACCCAAGAGTTATGTGAAATTGCATAACTTGAGTCCTTTCTTGGCATTATCTTATTCTGACTAATCCAACTATCTGGAAATGATGTATGGTCACTTATAATGGAACTACATTTAGTTTTCACAGATGTAATTTATCTTGGAATCAGTAGGTAGGTGATTCATTAAGTTTTCGCATCAGGCTCAATGCTGACCATAAATCCGATGATTGAGCCTATGGATGGTCTACAAAGTATCATTATCTTGGATTTTTAATTGTAGGTTCCCCTGTCTTCAAAAAAATGGGTGATTGAGAGAAAGCCAAACATTCTCCCAGTGCCTTAAAGATTCTTTTATGTTTTCAAAAAAATGTTATTTATTGTTCACTTCATAGCATATAGCAGCTATAGATCGTACATCTAACACAATAATGTAGAAATATTACAAAATTCAGATAGACACTAACACATAAGTATCATAGCAATAAAAAATGAAAAGGAGATCAGTAACAATCATAAGAAACATAATTTCATATCGACATCTCCATGTGTTGTAGCATAGGCTGCCAAATTTTAATCCCTAATTGTTTCTTCCTCAGTGATTTGATTCGCTACAAACTAAATTCAAGATTAAACACATTATAAAACTTAGCTCACCACATTTCATATGATAGCACCTCTGGTTGCAACCTCATCGAGGGTACGCATACATTTTGGAGAGTTGGGTGCGTAAGTTTGCCGCCAATATGACTTTGCTAGCCATATCTATCGATTGTTGCACAAATGAGCCAGAATTACCAAATCTATCCCTCCACTTCCCTTCATGCATCTCAATATCATCCCACTGAGTTGCCAGCAATATATCATACAGCCCCCCAATCTTAGCCCTTTCAGTCAAGGCCTCTAATATCTCATTAATTATGATAGACAGATGTCTACAATGTTTATAAATAAAGTCTCAAATTTGTAAATATTTAAAAAACATAATTCTTGGCTATTTTATATCATTCGACTAAATCTGAGAAAGAAACAATCCCCCCAGCGCTGTAAATGTTCCCTAGGCGTTGTATCCCCTTGTCACTCCTGATCGTCATCTTTGTGTCCCACAATATCAAAGGGAATATTTCCGTGGAGTCAAAAGTTGTATAATAACAGACCTGGTTTATTGATGTAATTTTGCAAGCCCACTTCCACGCTTTATATGCAGCAAGTACAGTTTTGAATCGTGTTCTTTTAAAGTAGCTTGGTTAAAAACCTTAAGCAAAACCTCACTTGCCTGGACCCCAAGCAGCATCTGATAAATATTAGGGGCTTCAAACGGCCTTGTTTCACCCCCATTAACTAGGTACCGCATATTCTGCAAGAAACAAGCAAGGTAATAAAAGGCAAAATGTGGCACTCCCCACCCACCGGGTGCCAGTGGTAGCTTCATATATTTTTAAGCATGTCGAGTTTTCTTCCAGCCCCATATAAACCTGTCAGCAACAGACTGAATCTGCATTAATTGTGTTTGTGTCAACTCAAGCGGTACCGTCCGGAAGTAATAAATTGGCCTGGGGAGTATACACATCTTTAAAACATTGCATCTTCCTACCATTGCTTCTGGTGTAACACGTACCTCACCAGGGCCAAGTCCCTCAGTACAGACGACCTGGGCTTTTGAAATATTTAACTTATATCCAGCAACTTCCCCGAACTGCTGAGTCTGGTGCTCAATCTCCCTCATTGCTTGCTCTGGGTCAGATGGTACTACCGCTATATCGTCAGCAATAGCAGGAACGTGCGCTTGATGCTGGCCCACTACCATTGACTGTATACCATTGGTGGTTTCCAATATTTGCAGCAGTGGGTTAATGTAAATGGCGAAAAGTAAAGGCGAGCAGGGGGCATCCCTGCTGCGTGCCCCTAGTTATATATACAAACGATGAATCCTTGTACAAATTTTGGCCCTTGGGCGTTTATACATTGTCTGCAATGCTAGCAAAAAATTGGAGACCAAAAGGTCATCTTGCGCATTGTAGCCCATAAGAAACGTCCATGATACACGGTCAAATGCTTTTTCAGCATCTAAAAAAATCATACCTATATGTTTTTTCAGTGTAGTGGCATAGTCTAACAGCGCTATAACCCTATGTAATGTTTGACCGTACTCCTGCCAGGCAAGAAACCATGCTGATGCCAAGACACCAGCAATGGTATGACTTGTGCTAATCGAGTTGCCAGTATTTTTGAGTACACCTTGCCATCAGCATTTATTAATGATATGGGTCTGTATGACCCCCGGAGTCTAGAGGACTTATCCTCCTTTTACTTAAAAATCACTATATTTGCATCATCCCAAGATGGGGGGGGTTTCCACATTGAGCTTCTATAAAGGTGACAAGCATATCCTCCTTAATAATAGGAAAAAGCATTCGATAAACCGCCAAAGGGAGTTTGTCCGGCCCAGCTGCTTTCCCTAACGCTAAGCCATCTAGTGCTGTCTGAAGTTCTAGCATGGAAATAGGGGCCTCCAACTCTTCCCGTTCAGCAAGCCCTAACTCAGAAAAATCTAATTTACGAAGATACTGCTTGATCAAGCCCTGCTCCACAGGATCTTGAGTATATAATTCTTTATAATATGAGTGAAATACCCCCATGATGCTTTAATTTGTCTCAGCAATACCACCTTTACCATCCTAAAAAAATTCAATTTGCTGGGAAGCTTCCCTGCCCCGCAGCCTTTGAGCTAGGCATCTACCAGTTGTTTCTCCGTAATCATATCTTTCTGCCTTGTGTATTTCAAACTGAGCAGCTATTTCTTGACTCCAAACCCCCATTAATCTTAGCCTTACAACAGGCTGTCTTGGTTTGCGCTGCTTTAGTATCCATGTTTGTTCTAACTGCTAACATAAGCTCGCACTCAGCCTTCTTTAACTCCTCGCGTAAGACCAACATTTGTACTTTCTGCTGTTTCTGCTTAGCCCAACCATAGCTAAATGTTTTACCCACTTTCAAAGAGTCCTAGATTATTGGTTGGTGTTAGACCTGACATCCTTGGTGTGGTTATTCCCCCATCTTTTTGCCTCTGACTCATGTATTTTTTGATGCTGTGCTGGATTTCGTTTTTGCTGATTTAGATGCTTTGGACCCTCTGCCACTGCTGATCAGTGTCAGAGGGTAAGTGCTCCCTCTGTAAATTGTCATATTGATTGGGTATACCTGATTGGCATATCTGTATCACCATGAAGTCCCTAGTAAAGTGCACTGTGTGTGCCAGGGCTGGTGATGACAGATGCTACTAGTGGGCCTGCAGCGCAGATTGCGCCACCCACATGAGTAGCTCTAAAATGGTGTCTCAGGCCTGCCAGCGCAGGGCCTGTGTGCAGTCAATGGACTGCCATGTCCGCCTGGCCAGTGTCCCCACCGGCTGGGCTTAACCCTCCCCTGTCTGTGCACATCAGCCACCCCTATGGAAGGCTCCAGGTACCCCCCTGGGCAGGGTGCAGTGTATGGATAGGGTAGAGCATGTACTAGTGCAGGTAACATGCTCTGGTAGAGAGCAGCAGCCACTTGGTGTGCTCACTGCTGTAGGGCTGTAAGGCTCCCTAGGTTAACATGGGGAGGCTGGTCCCATTGGTTCCCATCCTATCTCCCTATAGGAACAAGATGGAACATCAATGAAAGATATCCCTGAACTCATAATTAAATGACACACCTTTTAGTGAAGGTTGTTTTTGGATCCTGGGGTTGAGAATAGCACTTTTAGAAAGTGACTGTTCTTTTGTATAAACCTTTCTGTGTGCTTGGGCCTGTGTGTGTGGAATGCCTGCGTGACAGGAGCTGCAGGGCCCCGGAGGGGGTTGGAGACAGCCCAGGGGTGAAAGGCGACATCTGTTGCCCGGGGAAGGGGAGAGAGAAGCGCCTGATAGTGCTGGGCTGTGCCTGCCTGACCACCGTGCTGGCTAACTCCCCTGCCGGCCCACTGTCACCTCTGGCCCTGAAGCTGTCAGGAAGAAGAACACCAGAAACATTCCAGAGCCAAGGACCCCCTTGCACAAAGGACTTCAAAGGTGTTCAGGGGTATAAGGGAAGGACCCCTTACTACAGAAGATTAGATTCTAAAATTCTACAAGCAAGAAGGAACCTCTGCTGGAAGAAGGACAGTTGAAGAACTAAAGGAAGATTGCCTTGCTGTGTGCTCTAAGGGCTGACCTGTTCTGCTGTTGCAACTGAAAGCTGAAGAGGAGAAAAGGGACTTTGCTGTGAGCTGTGACCCTGCCTGCTTGAAACTGCTAAGACTTTGCTGTGTGCTGTGTCTACAACTTGAATCTCCAAGGGCCTGAGAAGAGCTGGCTCCGTGTCTGCAACCCAGGAACATAAAGGTTGCCCAAGGACCACAAGAACCTGCTGTGCCCTCCTGAAACGGCTGTGTGGCGAAGAGATCGTGAAACCCGGTAGTTGTCTGCTTAGCGCACGGGCTACCCTCTAATCTGCTTGAGGGCGCCGCGCTGAATCAGCCTACTGTGTGGCCGAGGTCGCCGTGTATATCGACACGTGTGGGGCGAAGAGCTGAACTTGTGGGCCACCTCCGCGCAAGGAACGCTGAAAAACAATTGCTGGCCGTATCACCGCCGCTGACCGGGGCCAGAGAACCTCTGCGTGAAGCGCCATCCTGATCGGAGCTCAAACGGCGAAGAACGAAGCCGCCGCGCTCCCATTGGTGGAGGGAGCCGAGCCCCCTCACTAACGCCGTGACGGGATTGGCCCGTGCGGCGCAGCGTCATCAGCAGTGGTGGGCCGTGATTGGCCGAAGTCGCGGAGCGTCATTGTTTACTGCCCGGGAGCCGCACTGCCATTGGCTGACTCCCGGGTGCTGTTAGAGGCTCGCCTGGAGAGCCGCGACGGGATTGGCTGCTTGGGCGGAGGCGGCTGGAAGAGCCGAAGAATCACCGCGCTCACCGCCGGGCCCGGGAAGAAGTGACCTGACCTCGCCGAGGGATCGGATCAAGTGCTCCAGCCCCCGGCCTGCCGTCTCTGCTCCCCGCTGCTCTCTGAAGGAACCAGAGCGGGCGGAGAGCGTCCTGAGACCGGCCGGGCTGGAGTGGTACTGAGCATTCCCCCGCGAGGTGCCCCTGGGGGCCCAGCGTCACCGCGAGCACGGGGAAAGAAGTCCCCCCTCCTCCAGGATACCGGGTGAGACGCGCTTGAAGCGCTTGTGGTCCCTGAAGCCAGGGGATCATTGGGGCATATTGTTTTTAACAGTGGCATTGCTTGGACTGCTCATTTTTGAGAGCGTTTTAATCACAACATCATTGGCATATCTTTTTGGCCGACTAAAGAGACTAGAGACATTTGTTTACCTGAGAACTTCCTGAAATTAAGTAACACCAATTAAGATTAAGTGCATCATTTCTATACTAAAGTGATTATCGTGCAACTGCCTCATTTACATTGCTGAAACTAGATAAAGTTATATATTTTTATAAAATATACTTACCTGTGTGGTCTCAGTTTGTGGTGGATTGGGAATTACTGTTGTGTTAAGGGCAAATGTTATCCACATTGCCTCTGTTTAGCCTAGACTGCTCGCGCCATGCTACCTAGAGGGTGAGCCGGGGTTATCTCAGAGGGTTATTCCTTCACCCTGACTAGAAGCAAGGGTCCCTACTTGGTCTAAGGTACTTACCTCTGCCAACTAGCGACCCCCAGTTCTAACAGTTGGGAAGCAGAACCTCTATTACTGTCCAAAAACCTTGTAGCCCATAGTCAAATATGACAAATATATTCCTCATCGCTTACAAGTTTTTTGCTAAATGTAAAGGATCGCTGTTCCCTCGGAAGGCTAAAGCGCACCAGATCCACAACCACAGCCCTATGATTCAATATGATCCGGGGCAACACCTACATCCTTGCACCCACAGTTAAAAATCTAGGTAAAAAAATGTAATCCAGCCTAACAAACTTATTGTGTTGATATGAAAAAGATGTATACCCTGGATCACCATAATTTACTGCCGCCCACCCATCAACAAGACCATGATTCTGAAATAACTGAAGCAGAGCCCTAAATACTTTTGGCTTACGACCTTTACACTCAACAAAGTGAGACTCCCACATCTGTGAATCCCCATGTATGTTAAAATCCCCAAAAATTGTCAAAGGGGTCCCCCATAGTGCCAGCTCAACGTTCAAAAACTCCAAGGTCTCAGCTTCGCCTACGTTTGATTCATACACTGTACAGAGCGTAACCTTAGTGTCCCCTAAAATACACTCAGTAATAGCCCATCGCCCTAGGTTGACCACCCTCTCTTTGCCCGTACCTATTAAACCCCGGTGTACCAAAATTGCCACCTCCCTATTCATAATAGAATGTCTAGAAGTTGATAACAATGTAAATCCCAACTCAGATAGTAGTTTACGATTAGACCAAGGGATATGTGTTTCTTTTATTTATTTATTTTATTTTGTATTGTTCAGCTTGACAACTTAATTTACAAATAACATGACAAATAATATATCATGGCAAACATTCGCAAAAAATACAGTCTAGACACAATCGCTATAGATATGCAAAAGCAAAAGGAAAACATAAATTAGAAAAATATTTTGTAGACGACTATCACTGAGGGGAACTAGGGTCAGGTACACCATAAAACACACAGGAAAAAGAGAGAGAAAAAAAGAAAGAATAAACCCACACTAAGGCATTCAGTTATTCAACCATTGTGTAAATGGTGCCCATATTTTCAGGCCCCTCTCACGCCTCCTCTTACCCCCTCTTTGAAACACCACTGATTCCAGGTTATGGAGGCTAAAATCCTTGCTCTCCAATTAATAAAGGTAGGGGGAATAGGGTTAATCCATTCAGAAGTTATACTTAAACGGATTAAAGACATAACAATACACAGAAAAGCGGATTCATAGGCTGGTCTAGTAAGCAAACAGTCATTTTCACACCTAGTTATTACCAGCTCAGCTGAGAACACCACCAAAATCTTAAGAGCAGTATTAATAAATTGTTGAACATCTTGCAGAAATAAATCCAATTTCGGGCATGAAAAAAACCTGTGAACATCGTTGGCTGCTGCTTGACCACATCTTGGACACCCATGACCACTAGCACCTCCCCATTTAGATATCTTAGATGGAGTGTAATAAAGATCAAAGAGGGCCATATAACCTTGGAAGCGTAAGCTCCCAGAGATTAATACTGAATTGGATAGATCTAATATCGATGAAATATCAGTACCATTCTTACCTAACTTAATATCCAATTTGGCATTCTGCAGAGAGAGAGGTCATCTGGTAAGCCTGATAGTAAATTCTGATAAAGTACCCCAAATCAAGCCTTTCTCAAGATAAGTTAAATAAGTATGTTTTTGGCAAGTGCACTGGGGGTATCTTGCAGGAATTTATCAACATAACTACGTATCTGTAGATATTTGAAAAATTCATGTGTGACCAATTCAAACTTATCTTATAATGATAAAGGAGCCATAATACCATCATGGGCTAAATCCCCCAAAGTAAAAATACCACTTGATCTCCACCTGATTGTAACAAAGTCTTGAAAAATAGAGGGTAATAGCCTAGCAAAGGTGTATAGAAGTAAAAATTAGGAATTGACCATTTCCGTCGTGCCTTCCTGCAAACAGAATACATTGCTAGAATGACTTTGAACTTAGTTTTTTTAATATAACTAGGTTGAAGCACTGAAAGGAGAACCCCTTTTTCATCATCCCCCAGACCTATCTCAAAAAAAGAGGTGGTGCAAGCTGGTGAAAGTGAAACTCTCGCCCGAAAAGTGGTATAGCTAGATATTGCAGCAAAGCTGACCAGTTATACAAAAGCAAACCGGGGACTGACCACCCACCCCTATCAAGAGGTAAATGCATCCATTTAGCAGCCCTCCGAGGAGAATGGTAACCTCAGAGAAACCTATTGCAACATCTTTCTGCTCGGGCAAGACTGGACTGAGCGAATTCCAAAGGAATGGTCCTAAAGATGTATAAAAACTTAGGCAAAATAAGCATTTTCTAAAACATTCCTCCTGCCAAATAAAGAAAGGTGAAGATTATCCAACCTACGCAAGGTGGAGTTGACTGTTTCGATAATTGGCAAGATATTCATTTCCGGTAGCAGCTCCACTGCTGGTGTGATTTTAACCCCGAAATATTTGGCACTTTGAACAACTGGCGCATCCGAGGGGCCCATAGTGGTAGATTGAATAACCTGGGTTTTCTGAATATTTAACTTATAGCCTGAGAGTTGGCTATACGTTTCCGCCAAAGTCTGTATGGCTGTAAATAAGGATGACACATTGGTGGTTAGAACAGCAATGTCATCGGCAAACGCCAAAACTTTAAATTCATGTAGGTTGATCTTAACAGGGAATATATTTAAAGAAAGCTCAATTTTGTTAATAAACGGCTCGATATATAGAGCGAATAATAAGGGCGAGCAAGGACAGCCCTGTCTAGTGCCCCTGCTAATGTCAAATGGTCTTGAAAGGAGGCCTGATATTGATAACATTGCTTCTGGGGCAACGTAGAATGACTGTAAAGCATATATGAAATTTGGACAAAACCCCTTCCACTGGAGGACTTTCCACAAAAACCCCCAGGCAACCCTGTTGAACGCCTTTTTGGCGTCCAACAGGATTACACCTAGGGGAGAGTTTGTAACTTGAGCCCAGTCCAGTACAGCTATAACACGCGAACGTGGTCCGCCTTGTCCCTTCCGGGAATAAATCCATGTTGACGAATGGAAACTAAGGGGAATATCACTGAAGCAAGTCTGGCAGCCAGGATTTTTTAAAAGATCTTACTGTCCGTGTTGATTAATGAAATCGGACGAAATGAAGCAGGATCCAACTCTGGCTTATCTTTTTTTTTATCAGAATGATAGTTGTGAGTCGCCAAGAGTCTGGAATAATTCCAAGCTGGGCATCTCTAAACGTAGTTAGGAGATCCTCACGAATCTCTGACCGAATTCTAATGGAATAAAGTCAGAACCAACTGCTTTACCACTGGCCAGAGAATTCAGCCCTAATTCCATCTCGTCCCACGCTATATGAGCGGCGAGAAAGGAATTCTGATAGTCAGAAATTTTATACGTATTAAGCTCAGCTGTAAAAGTACCAAATTCCCGATCTATGGTAAGGTCACTGACTTCCTCTGTATATAGAGAATGGTAAAATTCAGAAAAAACAGTAGGTACCCCTTCGGGAGTATCACAAATATGCCCCTGGGTATCTTGAATCCTAACAATACGATTGGCCAAACCACGCTGCTGAAGTCGCATGGCGAGGACCCTACCAGACCTTTCGTCAAATTTGAACATCGCCGACGGTACTGTGGATATTTGGCTGCAAGGTCCTGGCCAATGAACTTGAGCAGGGAGGCTTTGATGCGTGGAACCTGTAATTGAATAGGAGCTATGTTGCAGCCGTCCCTAATCCCACTAGTGAGCTGCATCTCTACCCGACGTAATTCATCGACACGCTCCTTGGTTTGTTCTTGTATTAACCTCAAAGAAGAGAATGAAAAGCTTTTAGTCTCTCCGCGAATTGCGGCCTTAAATGAATCCCAGACGATATTACTGGGTGCTGAGCCTCTGGTAATGTCCAAAAATTCAATTATCCAAGGTCTCATATGGTCTTAATATGTTTGATCCAATAACTAACAGTCAAAAGATTATTGTCTGATAGAAATTGAAGTAGTGTCTGCAAATTGATCTGACAGAAAAAATAATCTAGTCGGACCATTTTTTTGTGAGGAGCTGAGAAATATGTCGAGCCATCTGACCGAAACCAAAGGTCTACCATTGAGTGTTCTTGGACCAGAGCTTGCAAGGCCCTGAAGATCCTGGGTTTCTGACCCACATATTTTTGCCCTTCGGCTAGGTTAAAATTAGCAGATAAATTGATATTAAAATCCCCACAGAGACACACAGGACGAGGCCATAAGGCCAATTCTACATTTAGATAGTCTAAAACTGCGGGGTCATCAGAATTTGAACTGTATACAGTACAAACCGTAAATGTTGTACCATTAATTGAAAGCTCAGCAAGTGCCCATCTTCCCCCAGTATCTTGCCTAGATCTTACACATGTGCCCAAACCGCGTTTTAATAATATGGCTACCCCTCTTATCATAGAAGTCAGTTGGGAGCATGCTATTAACTCGAACCCAGTCTCGATTGTTCCAGGGCACGTGAGTGTCCTGCAAACACAAAACCTCTAGATGAAGACCCTGAATAATGCGTGAGAGGAGAGCCCGCTTCTTCTCATTGTTCAGACCACAGACATTCCATGAGGCTATATGTATTTTACCTGACGCCATTGAAAGATTTGAAGAAAAACATCCCAATTAGGATAATTAACTGTTTTAATTCATGATTGCCATGATAGGAGGAATATTTTTCAAGCTGATTTTTTAAATACGCCCATACCCCCCAACAAACTCCCCCCCTCCCTACCCCCTACCCACCACCCCCTCACCCCCCCACCCCCAATCTAGGCAACAGGACAGAAGTCTGGGTGATGGAAAAGCTGGTATGAGCAAAGACCCTCCTCAGAATCACCGACAATTTTCAAGAAACTACCAATATAGGGTTTGCCCCAAAGACAAGAAAGGAAAAGAAGAGAAAATATGCCATTGCACTCATATATTTACAGCTATTTACAATGAGTCCAAAAATAGCTTCGCCTGAATTTCTGACCCAAAAAATCTGGTCTGGGCTTGATGAGTGATCTTGAGTTTATATGGAAAGAGCAAAAAAACCTGCGCCCCCTTCGACTGAAAGGGGGCAATAAACTGACAGAGCTGCCATCTTCGTTCAACCGTTGCTGGGCAGAAATCTGGCCTGAGGAAAAATTTGCAGCCCTTACCTGTTCTTTCCTTATCAGGCCCGGCTAGATCATAAATCCTTTCTCTGGCTAAAAAAATTTGTAGGCAAATTAGAAAAGCACGGGGTCTATTATTCGTTTGACCCCGGCATTATTTAGGTTTAAAAGGAAAGTGGTGGGCACGTTGAATTTCTAACTGCCAATCCCATTCCTTAACCTCCGGGAAAGCCTCTGAAAATAGATCAACAACAAATTGTAGAGTGTCTGAACCTTCTGTGCCCTCGGGAACCCCCAAAATCCTTAAATTATTTCTCTTTGCACGTTTTTCCAAGTCCACAAGTTTCCCTTGGATATCAAGCCGCTGAGATTGAATTGCATCGATAGTGGATTTTTGGGCAACCACATCATCTTCGAGAGTGGAAATACGAGTCTCTGCCTCAGTAATCCTAGTTGCAATATCAGTGCACGTCTTGATTACCCTACGCAGAGAGTTTTGAACTCTGCGATATGACCCTTGTGCTCGAGCGCTCTCCTGCCGGGTCTCCTCCCGGTGGGCCATTATCGTTTGGTACAATATAGTGAGTGTCATCTCACCTGGAGGGAGACTGGAATTAGAGTCCTGAGCATTTGAAGCTGGAACATGAAAATTATCTTGTGCTTTGGGTTGAGCGGAAAATGAGTAGTCCCAGGCAAGGGAACCGGTGTTTAAACCAGAGCCAGTGTCTTGAGGTATCTTACGAACTGTAGAGAGCCCCTTAGTACTGCCGACAGAATATAGGACATCATTTATGTGCCAATAGCCCATCTCGCTACCTTCCTCGTCAGACCAGTCTTTATCCATACCATTTTCATCAGCAGAAGAGCCTGTGTGTTCGGAGAGGGAGTAGAAATTATCTACTTCAACATTGCACTCAGTGTTTGGTAAGGCAGGGACTACATCTCCCAGCATCCCGCTGGGTTGTACACTCAAAGCCAGAGCAGGATCAGTCGATACCACTTTCCCCCCAGTGTCTGCAGGCATCCCCTCTTCACCCAACTGCACCAGTGGACTTGTAGTGGCCCCCCCGACAATGTTCTTCGGAGTAACAACAGAGGAGGGTACCAAAGAGGTGGATTTTATCTTACCGATTGCTGGCTATGTGGGAGCCAAAAAAAAGCAGCAGAAGCACCGGAGGAGTTCAGCGGAGCAGAGCTCTGTTGATTCTTGGCTACGGTGCCTCCACGAGATTTAAACATTGCTGGCACAAGGGTAGGAAGCACCTTAGTATTTTTTGCAGTCTTACCGGCAGTGATTTCCATCTGGGTTTTTTTAAAAGTCTCTGCAGATGGAGGTGGAGAAGACGCTACAGGCACGATTGAAGTTTTGACTGCTGCCCAGGACTGGTTTTTCGATTGTGTTTTTGGTGGCAACGCAGCACCGCTGGAGTAGCGCTGAGAACGATGAAAGCACTGATGGGTGAGTAGCGCGCTGTAGCCATAGCCGGGAAAGCGCCGCGTTGATGAAATCCAAATCGGCAAACTGCGGCGGTAGATGCAAAACCAGTGGAGCATTTCCTTTGAAGAAACGGACCAGAAAGAAGTAATGAGTTTCCGTTTGAATCCTTAGCCCCGCGCTACATAGCATACAATTGAGGGCTCATACTGGAGGAGAGAGTGCTAAGACCAGCTCACTCGGCCAGCATACCGGCCGCCATCTTGCCCACTACCGACAGGGATATGCGTTTCTTGTAGACAAAGAATGTCAGGATTAATTAGCCGTAGCTCAGCAATGACTTGTTTCCTCTTGAGGACATTTTTCAGCCCACTAACATTAAATGAACATATACGCAGGCTCCTATCTGCCATTGAAATATATATATCTCCTGGTCATTAACATACATAATAAAGAAACCAAATATACTCTAAGATTCCTACAGCACATACTATAAACTGAATTTTTATCCTTTAGCAAATACCCCCCAGCTCTTTACACCCCAAGTGACCCTCTACACCCCCCTTCCACCACCCAAAAGATCACCCCTCCCACCCTGCCCGTGACCCTCCCCCATCAAAGAGGCCTTAGGGCCAATCGCCCTTGTGATGCTTGGTTAATAACTCACTTGGTACTCAAACCTCCCGCATCCTTAGATATGCACGGCTTGAAACATCAAAAAGAGTAATCAAAAATACCCAACAAAAAGCATATCATTACATACAAAGTCCATGCCAGTATAGTGATCCTCAGCCCAAGGAGTGAAGATATTCTTTAGCTGCACCTTGAGATGTAAAGAAACATATTTGTCCCTTATTGACTGTTTTTAAAGTAGCTGGTTGCATTAAAAACACTTGTAGGCCTTTTGTTTGGAATGGGGTGATTAACTGCCTCAGCTGCCATCTCTTTTCCACTGTAGAGTGGCAATAATCGGGTCTCACAAAAAATTAAGTCCCTTTACCAGTTCTCTTCTTGTCTAGTCTAGCCGAATCATACAGTGCCTGCCTACCCAAAAAATCATGAAGTGAAATCAAAATGGGCCTTGGCTGTTGCACTGCTTGCCTACTCCTTGCTGGCCGTTGTCGAAATGTGAATCTATGCGCCCGTTGAATTTCATGCGCCCACTTCTATTCTTTCAACTCAGGGAGTGCTTCCTCAAACCGCTCAGCTACCAATCTTCATGCCCCTCAAGTCCTTCTGGGACACCAAGAATGCGTAAGTTGTTACGACGCAGACGATTTTCTAAATCAGCTAACTTGTCGTGCCATCATCTTTATGAGCTTTTATGTCCGCAACTGCATCCTTTTGGGTCACCATCTGGTCTTCTAGCAAAGATATGCGGGCCTCAGCCTCTGCCATCCTATCAGTGAAGTTGCTGCATGTTTTTGCCAACCGTCTAACTGTATTCTGTAATTTCCTACACGCGGTGTGTGTTTTTTAATGCTCAGCCCGTGTTTCTAATCTGTGCTCAGAAATTGGTCTATAAATCTCTTCCAGCGATACTTGGCTTTGTATCTCCACTGCCAGACCCCCACTCACTTGACCAGATAGGTCCAATCCCTCTAGCAGCTGCTCCCCACTAGAAAGTTCCCAGTTAGACGTTTCTGAAGTTGCTAGTCCAGCAGTTCCTTCCCTAACCTTCTTCCGAACCGTGAGTACTTCTGCAGATGCACCCCCAGAAGAAGATTTTTTACTGCGGTTGCCGTCCATGGTTGTAGGAGTAATGTCTCCAACCCTCTTCCAGATCGGACCCTTCTGAATGTTCTGAAAGTGAGTAAAACTCATTATCTTTAGTGCTTATGGGTTCATTCATATCTTCACTAATGATGTCATTATCATCCGTAAAAATACGTTCATTACCGGTATCAATCACTGGCTGGGGTGCTTCAGCGTGCACTAAGAGTACCTGTCTCTCCTCAAAAGATTCACCAGTAAATTCACCGCCCTCTTGCTGAGCATCAGGATTACAGGATTTAGCAGAAACTGTCAAGAGAGTCACAGCTTTTTTGCCAGCAACCATTTGGAACATCTGGATATCTTAGGAGTCCCTTGTACTAGGCCTTTGCCCTGCACAGTACTTTCCTGGTCCTCAGCACCAAGCAGTCCCGGCTGCTCTTTCTAAGTCTGTCAGTTCATAGCCACCAGCAGCAACAGTGTTGCAGAGGATTATCGTGATCGCTGTGTTTGCAGGATTGCAGCGCAGGTTTCTGCCTCCCCAAAACCGCAACCAGCCAAATGGAAATAGACCGCTGCTCTCCACTGCTCAAGATACAATGAAATAAACTTTACTAAGCGCTACCGCGAGCCTGTCCGCAAACTCCACAGTGGATCCTCCTCACAGCCATTGCCAAGCCAGATCAGGTGCGGCTGTAATTCAAACACCACTCCCCTACTGCCATTTCTGTGCTCCGTTCATTTTTGGACGCAGCGGTTTTCTTTCTCGCCAAACTTCCAGACGGGCAGCAAAGAAAGCTTTGAGATGAAGTTAAGCCAAAATCACGGCTGCCACCATAGCCGCCGCGCGGCCGCCTCCATAAATGTACGGGAAAGTCAACTTAGTGAGGAGCTCCTCACACATACGTCCGTCGTGCGGATGCCATTTTGCCCCCGATGAAACTGCCAGTCACCGATTCTTAAATATTTGTAATGTAAAAAGAATGTTAAATATGTAGCATGTAATATTATGGTTAAATTCAAAATTAATATGCAGCCATAGTCTCTCCCCAGGTAACCATTATCTTGACAATAAAAGGCCTACAAGACACTTGCAGTCCATGACTGTAGAGCTTGGCATAGTTAACAAGATTTTTTCAGCCTGATAACTTTGTCTACAAAGAGTCTATAGTTGAGTGTGATATCAGTGACAAAGTCAAAGTAAGTAAGAATGAGATATGTGTGAGGGATGGTGGTACAAACAAATTATTGAAGTCATGTCAAGCATCCTGTAATCAATCAATCAATCAATCAATCAAGTGGCTTGTAAAGCTCGCCTACTTACCCGTAATGGTCTCACCAGAGTTATAAAAAATAGGTTTGTCAATATATTTATAGTTTATTCTAGTGTGAATATTTAGGGCTTCCTGTCTTTGCTTCCCATGGCTCTTATTCACTAGACATCTCCCAGTGTACTAAGGGTCTGATATTAGAATATGGCCTTCCTAGTTGTTTCATGTTGTGCCAATCAGCATTGAGCTTCACTCTCTGTCAAAGTCTGTATGAGTCTCCTCTAAGCAGGGCAATTAGAATAGGGATGCATTGGTTGGATGGTAGTTACAATTGCCAGATTTGGCCTGGCAATACTTCAGTTTTCAAGATTGAGAACAAACGCAGCAGTGATAGTCAATTTACCTATGTGTTGCCATTGTGGATTCATTTTTAAGATCATAACTACTTAATTCAATGTCAATAATGTCACTAAATTAACTTGACCTCAATCCCCTGGTAGCTAGGAGTCATAGAAGACAGGCTTAAATCAAAAGAAATGTATAAAGTAAAGTAAAGTATCTCAGAATATTGGGCGGATCCATTTGCGGCGAGATTCATGATAATTTTTTTTGGTTTGTTTCATTTTCATTACTCAGACCACACCCAGGGCCGATACTAAAAACTGGATCCTTGTTCCATTTATAGGTAAATGATCCAAATTCCAAAATAAAAACGTATGTACAAGCTCTTGGCTAGAGGTGATGAAACTAAATCAAAAAATTACAAAGCCTTAAAATCCAAAAACATCTTGGTAAGGGGGCCATTTGAACTATTATTTATATAGTTTTCATTGATGAAAGCCCAATAGCATGTTTTCAGAAACATTAAGATCGGCTTTGCAAATTGCAATTGCCTCTGCCCAAAGCCTTTGTAGTCCCTACTTCCCCAACCAATCAAGGACACATTTGACCAATGCTAGAGTCCTAGCAGCCAAGACTTTTAGTAAATCTATAAGGGATTCTCTGTAATCTCTTACCTTGGGTGTAGACCAAAGGTCAACTCAGTAAACTAGTGCTTTTAATACAGCAAAATCTGTCATTCTTCTTAAACCCAGATTGAACTATAATGGAGTAGGGGGAACTAGTAGAAATGGAGACTAATTTCCTAACAAATGTATTTTCAACTATAGCCCCAGATCTCAGCGCCATAATGAAAAGGGCATTTATAGAGCGCATGGCTACCCGGAGGCTTCCCAGTGCTAAGGATGACCTACTGGTCTGGATGACAAATGAAGGGAGTGCTTTAGTGAAATAGGAAGGTTTTCAGCTGTTTCCTAAAAGAGTGGTGACTGGGTTCCGTCCAGAGGTGAAGAGGCAGAGAGTTCCAGAGTCTGCCTGCATTCAGGGAAAAGAGCCTGCCACCACTTCTATCATGTTTAATTCCGGGGATTAAAATGAAGTAGCATAGATGTCTCCTAGCTTTGTAAGGCTGGACCATGGGTAGAATCATGGGAGGGCCTAGCCCCATAAGTGATTTGTGGACAATGCAAAAGGATTTGAAGCTGATTCGCTCTCTTACTGGCAGCCAGTGTAAGAGACTGAGAGCGGGTTTAGCCGAAGACAGTTTTGGCATTCCATCAGCAGTCTGGCTGCATAGTTCTGGATAACCTGCAGTTGGTTAATTACAAAGGCAGGGGAGCCTAGGTAGAGCGCATTGCCATAATCCAGTCTGGAGAGCAGTATGGACTGGATCATGGTTTTCTTGGCTTGGGGAGGAAGCAGGGGGAGCACTTTCCTAGCCATTCTGATGAGGCCTAAGCAGGTTGCCACTGTCTTGCTGGCTTGCACTTGGAACATTAGATTATGATCCAACCAGACGCCCAGGATCTTTATTCTGGGCTTAGGGGATGGAACTGGACCCATGCAAGCAGACCAGAAGATCCTAAGGGCAGCATTGTCAAAGTTACCCAGGGTCATGGTCTCCATCTTACCTCTGTTCAATTTCAGGTGGGAGGACCCCATCCAGTTTACCACCTCCGTAAGACAGGCATTCAAGGTCAAGGAATGGGGGGAGGCTTGATTTAGGGCTACGACCAGTTGGGTGTCGTCAGTGTAGGTAACCATATGGATCCCAAAAGGCGCTACAATGGATGCCAGGGGGACCATATATACGTTAAAAAGTGTCTGGCTTAGTGGAGAAACCTGAGGGACGCAGCACTGGAGGGACCAGGGTTTAGAACGTATACCATCTTCAAAGACCTGGAACATGCGGCCTTTCATTAAGGAGAACAACCAGCTCAGGGCGGTACCGGATACTCCCAGCTTGCTGAGGTGATGAATCAGGACCTGGTGATTCACTGTGTCGAAGGCTGAACTCAGGGCTAGTAGGATTATCGCTGCTGTGCCTCCGGCATCTAGCCGTTTCCTGCTTTACTCAACGACCGCTAACAGAGTAGTTTCGGTACTCTGTCTCGGGCGGAATCCAGTTTGTGAGGGATGAAGCAAATTGGAGGTCTCAAGGAATTCAGAGAGGGTGCGGTTTACATGTTTCTCATTGATTTTAGAGATTCCTGGTAGAAGAGATATAGGGCGATAGTTGCCCAGGTCTGCAGGATCGAGATGACGTTTTTTAAGAAGAGTTTTAACCATTGCTTCCTTCCTGAGTGGAGGGACGATGCCTGAGCCGAGCGAGGAATTGATCATATGGGTAATTGTGGGACCAATAGTGGAGGGGACTTTGGCTAAGATGTGCATGGGCGCGGGTTTCTAGGTGAGCCGCTTTTCACTGTAGGCAGAAGTGATAGGAGGGTCTCCAAGGAAAGGGGGGGAAATGTTCCAGGTGACATGCGGCAGGAGGTAGGATGACCGCGAGCCTACTGACAGGTCAGGTGGAGAGAGGGTTTTTAGAATGTTCTAAGAACTCAGTTTGGTTTTCGCAACGAGCACCAGTATGTCAACAATATCATTCATGTATAAGGAGAATAGCGTTGGTGCAAGAATTCACCCTAGGTGCCTACTAAACTCAATAGGGATACGCTCAGTCAATTCTCCATTGTGACCCCAAGTAACTTTACCATAAGTTTTTTTCATGAAGTTTAATTATCGGCTGTGTTAAGTTTCCAAGAACCCCCATGTTTAACAAAACATGTCGCCAGTTGGTGCGTGGAATAGGGTCAAAGGCAGCTCTAAGATGTACAAATGCCACATAGAGATTCTGGTGCCACAGTAGGACATATTTCCAGTATATTGTGGTAAATAAAATTACCGGGACTATTTTTCTATACATTAAATGACAATAAGGATAGCTCAATAAAAATGAGAGGCAGAGTCTGTGATATCTGAGTCATACGGGCTTTAATTAAGCATCTCGAGACGCTGGACATCGGGTTCCATCACCACTAAGGTTCAGGAAGGGATATTCAACATTTTATTAACATCACACATTATATATAGTAAAACTGTATAATTGAAATGAATACAGTAGGCGTAACAAGTGAAAAGAGAGAGATAAGGACACATGGGCGTAAAAGAAGGCGTGTACAGGGGCGTACACGAAGGTGTGTACTGGAAACGTCACAGAAGTGTCATAGGTGGGTGGATGCATAGAGAAATTCTGCAGGGTCAGCAGAAACCTTTACCCTGTGTGCGTGCGCAACTAAGCATGACGTGTAACTGGGGAGAGCTGGGGGGCTTGACTTTAGCTCTAGTAGAGGAGTCTTGGTGTCTGGGATGTCAGAACGACCTGCACCTATAGCATATCTGATATCTTGTGTTTGGAGGATGTGTTGTCTGAAGTAAAAGGTCTCTCGGGCAGAGGCCGTTCAATACTGAATGCTAGTGGGTGCATACGTGTCTTGGTGCAATGCGCGGGGGCCATGGGCCTACCATGGTAACGGGTTCAGTAAATCACTTGCAAGGGGACAGGAAGGCCGGGCCCTTTGCTCTGCAGCCGGGAACATGTTTACCTATTTCACTAGACTGGAATGTGTTTTCGAGGAGGCTGAGCAGATAACTGTAGGCAAAATACTGTCTTGGCAGGCAGGCCAGGCCGAACCGGGCACCGCTTCGCTGGGCAGGAAGTAAGGCAGAGGTCAGGGATGCATACCTAAACTGCAGCTTTCAGAGACAGAAGAGACTCGGAGACTCGGAGACTCAATTAAGGGCCTGGCTCGACTGAGCCAGAAAAACGTGGAAAACGTGTGCTTCGCGTTATTTAAAAGTGCACCATGTAAATGCATTGGAAACATAGGCTTTGAGGCTGATGGATGTCATGCACGTACATAGAACGTTGGGGTACACGATAGGGGACATACTTGGCCATATAAAATTCAATTTTCCTCATTCCCTCCTTGTCCCCTACGTTCCCTTCAGGATATATCTATTTTCATGAGACCATCTATCTGTTCGTATAACATCATTTGCTCATCTTTTTTCATTCGGGAACGAGAACGTGAACTTGGATGGGGAATACAAGCTGTGGCGCACAAGCCGCAAATCGCTGGCCCACATTGCAGACAGAGACAACAACTGAATACTATGAGCAGTATGATTCCTAGGAATGACAGTACTTTCCATCCCCAGGCGGATATCACACTCCAGAGCCAACCGGACCAAGTCCAGGTGCCTGGATTCTGGTGCATCTGGTGAGCTATTGTATGAAGCCTTGTTATTGCCTTATATACGGATGGTGCGTTATTAGGAATGAAAATACAACAACTAGATCCGATCACTCTACAAGCCCCGCCCCTATCGGCCAGGATGACGTCAAGGACAAGGCGGTTTTGAAGAACAACAAGCCTCATAGCAGACTGCTCTTCGGTCAGGTTACCTAAAGCGAAAGTAGTCTCATTCACTACTGCTTCAAGAGTTCTGGTCAATCTTCGTATTATCTTACTGTTTTGGACGGGACCTATGAACCAGAAGTATCCTTTAATATAATCCTTATACTGGTCCCATGCTGACTCAGAATAATCGATAACAGGAGGAAGGTCTCTCTTATGTCTTACATGCACAAGGTGGGTATCTCGATGATAATTGGATGGGGCTAGAAAAACAGGTGGCAGTAGGAATGCGATATAACACGTTCCATCCCAATCTAATGGCAGACGTACATAAGCTGTCTGACCGCAAATAAAATAAGAATGGCGGGAAGCTTTGAAAGTAGACTTTCCTTTATCACTGAATTCGACCACAGTATTACAATCACTATGTCCTAGATGTACTGAACCATTCTTTCTAACGCATAATTCGCCTTTCACTGGTAAAACTGTAATAGACGGCAAGTCCGAATTAGTCTCGGACTGAACGTTCAGAATCATGAGGTTAAGGGTAAAATTACCTAATCCATACACTTCATTTTCTAGATCGGTCCCTGTCCTTTGGGGAAGACCTTCCTTGTCTGGGAAACATGCTTTATTCATAACTGTATTCAGGTTTCCCCATATCCAATTGCCTTGGGGAACTTTGGACTTACTGTCTAAGGAGGAACGAACCATTATGTGTAAACGGGTAGGGAAAGAGGGGCAGAGCTCCCTTGTATTTCTGGTAAGGGGGGAGTCGGCCACATACCCAGCAATTCGTGACATTGCTGGTCTGGTGAGAATGGTGTAACATGCGGATAAAAGTGTTGTTGCGCATTGCTAGACGATAGGATAATTCGTGAGGGGGCAGGTCACTGAAAGTGTGCTCTATAGTGTCATTAGAGGAGGTATGTACATGGGAACCAAGAGGAGGAAAGAAAACATGTAGCATTAAACTTATGCAGACAATCGATATACTCAGAACAAACATAAAAATTAAAGTAATGACGCATCTGCTGTGCAGGTTTTTGCAATATTTTTCTCTCTTTTTGATTCGCCTATCTCTCTGACTATTTGGGTCTATCTTATACATGTCAGAAACCTGTCTAACCGCTTCACCCGAGGGGGACTTAAACAATTAAACGCTGTCTGACTTACTAGACCTCAACTTTGTTTTATACTCCTGTTGTGGAGTTTTCTCTAACAGGGGGAGTTTAGTGTCTGTATCGGGGCAGTCCTTGAGAAAAGTCTTTGGACACAGTCCATGAAATCGCTTGATGTGGCTGGAGTGGAGCCACCCTTTTCTTCCTTCAATCTTCACAGCGGTCCGCGTCGTCATCAACACCAGTTTCGGTTCCTTCCACCTGGGCTCCAGAGGGCTTGAGCGGTCAAAGTTGCGGACCAACACCAGGTCTCCGGGAACGATTTCATGCGGTTTCACCTGGGTGTTGTCCGGGAAGGCAGCCGCGACCTGTGAACGACAAGAGTGTAGTGCAGACATCAAGGAAGCCAGGTAATCTGTCAGCATATTACTGTCGACATCTGTAATTTTACGGGGCATAGGCGTACCCCACATATTGGGGGGACGACCGAAAACAATCTCGTAAGGAGACAGTCCGGTTCTGGAATGGGCTACCATACACATGTAAAAGAGGGCAACCGGCAGGGCTACCATCCAATCTACTCCTTTTTCTGCACAGACCTTCGCTAACCGTGTTTTCAGAGTTTGATTATGTCTCTCAACGAGACCAGCTGCTTCGGGGTGTCGTACGCAGTGAAATTTCCACTGGTACCCTAACAGGAGTGATACCTGTTTCATGAGTTCGGACGAGAATGGCTGTCCATTATCAGAGTACACGACACGGGGCAAACCATATCGCGGGAAGAATTTGCGGACCAACTGTTTGGCAGTGGTCACGGCAGTGTAATCTGGGACTGGGTAAGCTTCTGTCCATCTGGAAAGGGCACATACAACTACGAGGACATACTTGAATCCTCGGCATCTGTCCATCTGGATATAATCCATCTGGAGGACCTCAAAAGGATGGTCAGGAGGATGAAATCCACCTTGTTCCACGGGAATGCCTTTGCCTGGATTGAACTGACAACAGATCATGCAGGTACGCACTTTCTGTTTTGCTGCTGCACGTAAATGCTTGTTGAACCATATATTCTGAATGCTGTCTAACATAGCTTTTTCTCCTAAGTGTGCTGGACTAATCATAACTTGAACCATAGAGTCGGGGAGAAACCATGTGGCTTTTCCCTTCGTCATCCATCCCTGATCTGTCTGGACCCCTCCTTGTTCAGTCCATTTCTTGATTTCATCTGGAGTGGCATGTGTCTGTATGGCGAGTACATCTTGTGTGGGATCCCTGACTGTCATGCAATGTGTCAGTGGAGTTACTTCAGTCTTTGTCGTGTCAGTCGGAATGTCTGTATGAGTCTGAGCTGTAAGCTTAGCTGTTCGATCTGCCAGGTCGTTACCCTGGGAAATAATGTCAGTGACTTTAGTATGTGCTTTGCACTTCATAATGGCAATGGCTGTAGGCAAGTGTATTGCTTCTAACAGAGCTTGAATGAGGGGACCATGCTGGATCTTGGCACCGTGGGAGGTCAGGAAACCTCTCTCTTGCCAGAGAATACCGAAGTTGTGTACGACTCCGAATGCATACTGTGAATCTGTGTATATGTTTACTTTCATGTTCTTGGCTCGTATACAGGCTTGGGTCAGAGCGATGAGCTCTGCTGCTTGAGCAGACAGTGTGTCAATACGATGTGATTCTATGACTTCAGTGTCAGTGGTCACTGCATATGCGGCCACTAACTCTCCTGTACTTGTTCTCATACATGAACCATCCACATAAAGTGTCAGGTCTGGATCAGGCAATGCAATGTCTGTCAAGTCTTGTCTGGGTTTTGTTACGGTATTAATGACTTCCACACAGTCATGTGGTATGGGATCTGCTGTGATTGAGGGTAACAATGTAGCAGGGTTTAGTATGTTGCAACGTCTGATCTCTATGTGTGGCTGAAACAGTGTCAGTTCATAACCTGTCAATCGTGCTATGGTCAAGTGCTGAGTCTGTGTCCTGTTCAGGAGAACTTCCACGGAGTGTGGAACCTGTACTGTCAGGGGATGTCCTAATACTATGGAATCGCTTTGTCTGATAGCTAGAGCTGTTGCTGCAACTGAGTTCAGGCACGCAGGCAGAGCCTGGGCTACTGGATCCAATGTACTAGAAAAATAAGCACAAGGCTTGTGTTTTCCTGCTTGATCTTGTGTGAGAACAGATAATGCTGTGCCATCGCGTTCAGTGACAAAAAGTGTAAAAGGTTTGCTGTAACATGGTGTCGCTAAAACTGGTGCTTGACATAGGGCTTTCTTCAATTCGTCAAAAGCTTGTGTATGTTCCTGAGTCCAAGGGAGGACAGTCGAAGTCGCTGCCTCCTGTGTTGTCAACTGTATGAGTGGCTTGGCTAGATATGCATACTGAGGAATCCATTGTCTGCAGTACGAAGTGAGGCAAATGAAGGCCCGTACTTCCTTTTGTGTCTTGGGCTGTGGAAGATGTGCAATTAACTGAATGCGGTCTGGTGTCACATGTCTACCCCTCTTGGACAGCAAGTGTCCAAGGTATACCACTTGCTGGGCACAGAATTGTAGCTTCGAAGGGGACACTTTATGTCCTTTTTCGGTCAGAAAAAACAAGACTGTCAGTGATGCACGTTCGCAATCACGTTCTGTTAGTGCTGTAATTAACAGATCATCAACATACTGGAGTAGGGCAGTGTCAGTAGGCATGTGAATACTGTCTAGTTGTCGTTTCAGTGCTTGAGTGTAAATACTAGGACTTTCTGTGAACCCTTGAGGTGCACGTGCAAATTTGAAGCTTCGGCCATTTAAACAGAATCCGAAAAGATACTAGCTTTCCGGATGAATGGGGACACTAAAGAAGGCGTTCTTGAGATCGATAACAGTAAAGAACGCTGCTTCGGAATCAATGGCAGTCAATAAGGAAGAAATGTCTGGGACCACTGGGTACTGGGGTATAATGCATTTATTTAGTTCTCGAAGGTCGATCACCAGTCTGTAGACCGGAGGTGCATTTGGGTCAGTTCGTTTAAGAATCGGGATAATTGGAGAATTACATACATTGGAGTCAGTTTCTACAACCACTCCTTGAGCAATGAGCTCGTCAATAATTTTCAGTAAGGCTGCTACAGCCTCAGGTGGTAGCTTGTATTGTCGGATTCGAGGCAGTACAACTCCTTGTTTAAGAGTAACACGATAAGGTGTAATATGCATGCAACCTACATCAGTTGGACCTTGTGCCCATAAATGCTGTGGTACATTCTGCAATCGTGGATCAAAATCTCTTAACACATAATGTCCTTTAAAATCACGTAAAAACAATCTCACTCCTTCCGGAGAACAACAAATCACTGCTCCTAGTGCTTTCAACGTTTTTATGCCAAGCAAGTTTTCTGGACATGATTTCGTAAGTAACAAGTCTGTAGTACGAGACAATGGACCAACTTCTAGGGGAACTGGCTTTGACACTTCGTTAACAATAGGCTTTCCTGAAAATCCCAGGGAAACATTCTGTGAGCCTCAGAGGGGTGCCCCTGGAACCTCGTCATGACTGATGGTAGTTCTGCTCGCCCCTGTGTCAATCAAAAATGTTCTGTCTTTCCCTAATACCTGACTATGTACATAGGGACCCTCTTGATCTACAGGAACCTCGATAAGGGGCAAGCCAACCTCCCTCTCTAGGCTGTTTCATGAGTACTGGTGATAATCGGGGTAGTCTGACTGTGCATACTGGTACATTTGTTGCGAGACATGTTGCGTGGCAGCGATGGGTTGGGGCTGGGGTACAGCTACTGTCTGTTGTGCATTCTGTGGAGGTTGCGTGTTCTGTGGACTATGTTGAGGAACATGTTCTTGTCTAGGTGGACGCGGTCTTTCTTTCGTCCTGCCTGTAGCAATATTGTATTTCAAGACTGTACATTCGTTTACATAGTGACCTGGCTGTTTACAGTAGTTGCAGTTCCCTTTAACAGGAGCTGCAGAATGACTGGACGGTGTCATACCCCTCTTCTGACTATCAGCTGGGACAGACTGAGCAACTAGTACTTTCATTTTCGTGTCTTTAATACGTCTCTGTTCATGTTCGTGTTCCTCTCTAATTCGATTCTGGTGGTACTGTAACATTTGTAACATTTGGGAAGGACTATTTGCTTGCCAGGTACTCTCGACTTTCAGTACTCTATTTTTAACTTGTGATTAGGAATTCTCTACTAATTTGGTCACAAAAAGATGTGGATATGATTCGCTACTTGTTTTCAGGCCACTATTAATAATAAAACATTTCTCAAATCTGGAATAAAAATCACTAGTGTCTTCGTCTTGTTTCTGTTTGCAGGCTGAGATAGCATCCCAGTCTTCCTTTTTAGTTGTCAATAACCTCGGCAGGACCTGTACTAATAATTCTGGTAATCCTTTAGCTTTATCCCCAAGACCAGTACCAGGGATTCGCGTATTTTCTTCGTTTTCTAATTCTGCCCAGTCAATCTTTTTCTCTCCCACCTCCCATTCTTTTTCTTTCAGTTTTTCGTAAATCCCTGCAGGCAACAGGACTTTCAACATCTTAATAATATCGGGATACGTATACTTCCCCATACGGAGCATATCTTTTAATTCACGGTGAAACCCTGCTGGATCTTTATCGTGACAGGGCACTAATTTTTTCATTTCCAATAATTCCATTTTCGTTAAGGGGGTGTAGACAAATACTCGTTCAAGTGTACCGTCTGTCTTCCGGACGGGATGAACTTCTCGTAAGGGATTCTGTCTGTCTATGTAAAAAGCTTTCCTTACTGGGGGTGAAACGGGAACAAAATGTGGAGTCAGGAAAGTTCTGTATTTGTGTCGCTGTTCTAGAATGATATTAATTAAATCGGTACCTAGGCCTCTCCATCTCTTTAGGAGTAACTCTTCCAATATATTATATAGGGGACCTGGATCAGAATGCTGACTCTCATACAATATAATGAGATGTTGAATCATGTACATACCAGCTAATCGCTGTTCGTCTGGGGAAAGACTCAAAAATGTTTGCTCTACTGAGTCATCTTTATATACGCTAGTATTGCCAGCCCATTGTACTGCTGACCGTGCTAGTTCTTGTTCATGCCTGGTACTAAGTTCACTGTAACCTATTCGTTGTTTCGGTACTTCATCGGTGGCTTGGAATAGATGTTCAAGAGAACACTGTTCTGGTATGGGAGAAAGAAAACGTTTCTTGCATTCTAGGCGTATGGGTTTGTCAAAGGGTCTTGCCCTACCTACGTACGCTATTCTATCTGCACTCGCAGTTTCTATATCTTTGTCTTCTGAGACTTCATCATCCGCTTTCTCGGCTTCTCTTGCTGTTCTTTCCCTTTCGTGTATGTCTAGAATTTCTTTACGAATCTTTCTGTACATGGATTCTATACAACCTTGTTTACTATGTTTACCATCAGCTATGTTGTCACTCCATTTTATCAGGACTTTCATCTCTTCTTTGTTTTTACCTGGCTGATCTTGTTCCCTTATCAAACAATTTATCAAAAACTGTAAGATCATATTTTGCGTCTCCACCTTGTTGTGTGCCATGGCCTCGTGAATACTTTCTGGTCTCTCCCCAGTTCTGAAAAAATGATATATGTTATCTAAATATTCTCTCATATCTGGAAAAATAGTCAAATAGTTTGTAACCCGTCGTAAACGTATTGAATATAGGATCATCTGGTCTTCGCCAGGTACTGGATCATATCTGCAATCAGTAAGGTGTTGCTTAAGGGCTGCGTATGTAGTTACTTTTGGTGTACGTTGTAATGCTGCTTCTCTGAGTGTGGTTCGTTTTACTTGAGGCGGGGTGATAGGGAGACCTCCTATTGCTCCCCCTGAAGTGTGATCGTCAACCATTACTGGCTGTGCTGTCGCTGGTGGTAATGTAGCTGGTAAAGTAGGTGTAGGTAATGTAGGTTGGTCCTGGGTTACAGGTGTATTAAAAGGATTTCCAGGACCAGTGGCAGGAGAAACAGTGGCAGGAGAGACAGTGGGGGGAATCGTGTCTTGAACAGGGATGTGAGGATTAATATTTGGAGGAGGAGTTCTGTTTGCATATTCTGGTACAGTGTCCTCTAAGTAGGAAGAAAGGAAAATGTCCGCTGCGGTCTGTTATGACAGAGTTTAGTCGGAACCAGTGGTGGCAGTAAATTACTGGGTACTTCCGGGGTCGCCTTAGGTAGGCCCTCGGCGAGAACAGGATACAGACCTGTAATAAGGGCATTTCTCTGTCGGTCTAACTGTTCTGCTCTAACTCGTTCACCTTCTTCTAGTAGCTCTCTTTCTCTAGCTTTTTCAGATTCTTCTCTACTTTTCTCTGCTTTCCTAATTTCTTTCTCTGTTCTTCTATGCGCTTCTTTACGCCACAATTCTATAGCATCTTTCTGGGATTGTCTGGCTTTCTTTTTCCATAGTGCTTCCTCTACTCTCATGATGCATTCAGCATCCCATGTCCCTGAGACAGGCCATCTATATTTCTCTTCCAGATCCTTGGTATAATCAACCCACAAGTCTAAGTACAGTATGGCATCTAAGCCATGTTTTTGGTACATAAAATGACCAGGAGTGTCCCTAGGCGGGACGGGAACTGCTTCTTCGAGTATCCCTTTCCTAGTTCCTATCTGACGTAATTTCGAAAACAGCGGCATATTTGAACTTACTTGAACGTGAACACAATAAACACAGTAATGTATAGCAAACAATCATACATACCACGACATTAAACACATTTAAAACATTTCAGACAGATACTACCTGGTACATAGAAAAACACAAATTCTGAAATTCTCGAGATACCATACTAGAATACTGGATCACTAGATGCACTGCTAAAACAGTACAGACATACCGGTCCCATAAAGAGACACGTCATACCGTATCCACCTAAGTGAACACGTCTGGACCGGGTCTGTGTACCCAGACCCGTCTTGACCGGGCACAAATTAATGAACCCGTCTAGATGCGTTCCCAACAACGGTACTCACCGGGAAGCAAAACTGAAGGCCTCGGAAACTGGATACTGGACTGGACTGGACTGCTACGGCGTCTGGCTGCTACTACTGCTACGCTTGCGCTTCGGAACAGGTGGGCCTCCGGATACCTCGGACCTTGCTCTCTCGGCTTGGGCTCTGGTCGGGACTCTCCGCATTCCTCACCGCCTCGTCTGGATGCCGGACCGCAGTCTCCATCTCCTCCGTGGGCCTGAGGGAGTTAGCAGGAAAACCCACAGGTGTGCACAGAAAGGGGTCCGTCACGGCTGTAGAAGGGGTCAGGGGCCTGCGTTACATCGCCGGCGCGTGATGAAGGGGAGGGGCCCCTATTCGGGCGCCAGATTATGTGGTAAATAAAATTACCGGGACTATTTTTCTATACATTAAATGACAATAAGGATAGCTCAATAAAAATGAGAGGCAGAGTCCGTGATATCTGAGTCATACGGGCTTTAATTAAGCATCTCGAGACGCTGGACATCGGGTTCCATCACCACTAAGGTTCAGGAAGGGATATTCAACATTTTATTAACATCACACATTATATATAGTAATACTGTATAATTGAAATGAATACAGTAGGTGTAACAAGTGAAAAGAGAGAGATAAGGACACATGGGCGTAAAAGAAGGCGTGTACAGGGGCGTACACGAAGGTGTGTACTGGAAACGTCACAGAAGTGTCATAGGTGGGTGGATGCATAGAGAAATTCTGCAGGGTCAGCAGAAACCTTTACCCTGTGTGCGTGCGCAACTGAGCATGACGTGTAACTGGGGAGAGCTGGGGGGGCTTGACTTTAGCTCTAGTAGAGGAGTCTTGGTGTCTGGGATGTCAGAACGACCTGCACCTATAGCATATCTGATATCTTGTGTTTGGAGGATGTGTTCTCTGAAGTAAAAGGTCTCTCGGGCAGAGGCAGTTCAATACTGAATGCTAGTGGGTGCATACGTGTCTTGGTGCAATGCGCGGGGGCCATGGGCCTACTATGGTAACGGGTTCAGTAAATCACTTGCAAGGGGACAGGAAGGCCGGGCCCTTTGCTCTGCAGCCGGGAACATGTTTACCTATTTCACTAGACTGGAATGTGTTTTCGAGGAGGCTGAGCAGATAACTGTAGGCAAAATACTGTCTTGGCAGGCAGGCCAGGCTGAGCCGGGCACCGCTTCGCTGGGCAGGAAGTAAGGCAGAGGTCAGGGATGCATACCTAAACTGCAGCTTTCAGAGACAGAAGAGACTCGGAGACTCGGAGCCTCAATTAAGGGCCTGGCTCGACTGAGCCAGAAAAACGTGGAAAACGTGTGCTTCGCGTTATTTAAAAGTGCACCATGTAAATGCATTGGAAACATAGGCTTTGAGGCTGATGGATGTCATGCACGTACATAGAACGTTGGGGTACACGATAGGGGACATACTTGGCCATATAAAATTCAATTTTCCTCAATATTATGGAGAGTCTAAAAATCTGATCAGAAGTGCTGACTGTGACAGTGAACCCATCTATAAACACTCTCTCATTAGCAACTTTTTTGAAGCTCAGATTTCTCCAGTGTGGCAAGGCTGCAGGCTGTAGCCAAAGAAGGCTCCATGAGGCCAGTTAACCTCTCCACGAGGTCATACTAAATTGGATTTGCTGCCACAGAATAGCTCTGAGCAGTAGAAGCATCTCTCTGTAGCCCAGCAGGCATCCACTATGGTTGAATCAGCTTGGCAGGTTTGTCCTGGAGCTCTGGAGGTCTTGAGTGCCAAGAAGACATAAGTCCCAGCTCTTCAGTGGTAGTAGAATTCCATCTAGACATAGCTGAAGGTTCCAGGACCTCAGTAACAGCACCTAGGGGTCAGAAATTACTCCAGTAGAGGCCAACACAAGGGTGCAGGGCAAGTTCAGTTGGAACTGGTCAGCTCGGCAAATGCAGGAAAGGCCTCTTGTAGCTTTTTATGTCCCTGCAGCTTAAACATTAGACCAGAATATAACCTTTGAAGTCCACACCTTTGTCCTGAGGACAAGAGAGAACAGGCCCAGTCCTTTAGGTATCTTCTCCGGTCACAGACAGCGATTTTAGCCCACTTCTTATCTTCATCAGTCCCATAGTGTTCTTCGGAGAGTACTGGGGATGCCAGATTTGCTCCTGGCACCAGCTTGTGGGCAAGATTGACTCCTGGCTTCTACTCAACCAATGAGGAAAATGTTCTGAACAGTTATCTTATCTACTCTTTCAACATTTCCTGTGTGCCCTTAAATAATCAATCCCAGAGCACACCTCTTGCCCAAATCCAAGATGGTAAGTCACTTATCCCCTTGTGCAGAACCTCTGTGCCCACTCCAGATGTTAGGCCAGTGAAATGAGCAGGCTCTAATCATTGGTAACTTCACACCAGTTCCTGTGTCAGCTCCCTTTCCGATGGGATTGGAGTCTGCCTGACTAGTGGACCAAAGAAGCGTTCTCTGCATGTGTCATATGACACCTGCTTGTGAAAGGGGAGGCCCCTTTGACATTATTTACGTTAACGGATACTGATCAAATAGCCATTCTGATAGAAGAAAAGAAATAGGTTCCCATAGACCTTCTGCTCCGAGAGTCATTTTCATATCTCATTCAGGGTTGAGCACTCAGAGGACTATAGCTGGAGACTAATCCAAATGTGCCTCTAGAACCTTTAGGCAGGGAAAAAGTAACTTTCAAAAAGTAACTTTCCTTAATATGTATGAAACATTTACTTCACCATTGAACTGGGCTTTTATAAATATCACAACAAAGTCTAAGAATATATTTCCTAGCAGAAAATAGCATTAATAAATTTAATATCGCATTGCACTTTTTTTCTTATGGAATAGGCAGCTTTGCGACAGTGACAGTAGCTTTTAGGTGCTGGTCATGGTATTGAAATGTTTAATAAGAACTTTACACATGTCCTACTTTTAAATGCCACGCACACTGCTGTATGGCCTCTAAGGCCTACAAAGGGGTGCAAGCTTAGACTTTTGAAAAGAGTTAATTTTGACAGTTTGAATTGCAGTTTTAAAGCTGCATTAGTTATGCTACAATGATGGGCCTGTAGCCATGCTTCACAATTTCACTGTTATGAATGGCATGATGGGTGGTGCAGTACTCTAATGACATTTAACATATAGGTCCTTGGTAAATTTTGTACCACATACAAAGGAATTAAGGTGAAGATATGTATGCCAACTAATGTATACCAATTCCTTTTTTTTACAGTTTTTTGTTCTGTATTTATTTTTTAATTTCATTTTTTAAAGTTCAAAAACCTTTATTGTATGTCAGTATGGTACATCATAGACGTATCATTTTGCAATCATTGAATTCTCAAGTTACATCATCCACTTCTTCCCAAAAGAGTAATGAATACATTACAAAGGAACCATAACAAAATCCCCACCACTGCCCGGCCCCCTAAACTTGCACAGCTACAGAAAAAATACCACAAGTAGTATGGAGAAATGTTGAGTATAGCAGAACTCAAATCTGAGGACTGAGGGTTATGACCTTGAGTGTTAAACAGGCAGTACATCCAGTCAGGGTAGTGTAGTAGTCATTTCTCACTTATGTGCAGATACTTTTTCTCCCCACCTTACCCAAATCTCTCACCACTCCACCTCGATCAACAGTCAGGGCTCAGGAACTTCATTACCATTCGAAGGGGGTAGAGGAAGCTCGGCAGCCAGCGCCACGTCACAGATTGTGCCTTCCCCACCTCCTCCTCCTTTTCCGTATCCGTATCTACCTTACGGGATAAGGTGTATGCAGTCAGAGGGCCCCATATGTCCTTTGGTCTCGACGTCAGGGGAAGAAGCTCAGCGTAGCACATCGATTGCTCCTGTCAAGGCGTCAAGTCTTGTATCCAGTTGTTAAACTTAGGAGCGTGACCTCCTCCCATTTACAGGCTATTTGCAGTTTTTCAATGAGTAGACCTAGTGCAAGGTACTTTTTATGTGCTGCAACTATATCCTGGGTGCTGCCAAGTAGTGCCATCAATGGGGTCGGCTGTAGTTGTACCCTATCATGTGTGACATATCTTCAGATACCGGAGACCAATATTCAAATATTTGTGAACATTGCCATGCGAAATGAAGAAATTCCGCTCCCTCCCGCCCACATTTTGCACATTTATCTTCTTCCCGTAATTTGAATTTATGAAGTTTAGCAGGAGTGTAGTATAGCCTGTGTAGGAATTTATAGTGGATAAATCACAGCCGGCTGCTAGCTGTAACTGTTTCTGTCTGCATGTAACTAAATTCCCACTGCTTGTCTGTTAGGGGCACCTCTAGATCTTTGTCCCATTCCGCCCGAGCAAATGGAGTGTAGGGAGGTGGTGCATTTTTTATGTGTTTGCACAGCAGGGATGTCACATGTTTGGGAGGTCCAGGTTGTGAGAGCGCGTGCAGTGGTGGTAGAGTAGTAGGCTCCAAAGGGAATGATGAAGTGACAGCTTTCACACTCTGCTGGAAGCGTATATACAGGTTATGTATGCCAAAGAATTGCTCCTTGGAACTGAACTTGCCTCCTATATAAAGGTCCCCCAAAGTGGTGTATTTGAGACTGTCTGGCAGCCGCCGGCATATCCCTTCATAAGTGATCTGTAATAAGGGATGAAGTATCAAGGGTATCCTAGAGGAATACAGCAGTGGGGCTTCCAGTCTAGCAGTAATCTTTTACCAAGCTGTATTAGTACAGTCAACCATGGACGGGTCGCGCTCCCGTTCCTTTCCTGCCTTGAAGAGGTAGCCTGAGGGTGGAACAGGGGCCATATTACCGTCCTCCACAGCCAAGAGCGGCATAAACGGAGTCGGGTGAAACCAATCGGCTGCAAGGTGCGCTTGGGTGCAATAGTAGTAGTATTACAAATTGGGGACATCAAACCCCCCCGGCAGAAAGGTAGCATCAACGTTGTAAGGCTTAGATGTGCCTGTCTCCCTCCCCAAATGAGTCGAGTGATATGTGTTTTTAACATTTTAAAGTAGAACCTCGCAGGAGTATATGGAATATTAATAAATAGGTATAAAAATGTCTGTAAAAGGACCATCCCTGCCATCGAGAGGGGCAGATGCAACCACCGAGAAATGTTGTCCCTCAGTTTGTCGATCGCGGTCCCTTAATTAGTGCGCATGAGAGCCTCCTTGTCCCTGGTTATGCGTATTGCCAGATATTTAACTTTGTCGCTCTTCCAAACCAAGGGGTAGTTGAGATGGTGTGGTATAGTCATGTCTGTTAAGGGAAAAGTTGCAGACTTTGCCCAATGTATTTGTATCCCAGAAATGGCACCAAATTTGGTTATTTCCTGTATTTCCTGTAAAACAGGATTAAGGTTTTCTTGGGGCTTTTTAATGTATAATGTAATATCGTCTGCATAAAGTGAGATTAGCAACTGTCGAGAGGGGTATACTAAAGCTCTTTTTTCATGACGTTGGTGTATCTTTGCAGTTAAGGGCTCAATTGCTACAGCAAACAAAATTGGGTACAGGGGCAGTCCTGTCTTGTGCCTCTGGAAATAGCAAAATTATTGGATCTGGCCCCGTTTAACAACACAGTGGTGAGCAGCTGTCTGTATAGCAGTTGCACCCAGCTTAGAAAAACTGGGGGCATCCCCATGTATCCCAAAGTACCCATTAGATAGTCCCAACCAAATCAAATGCCTTGGTGAGATCTAGGAACACCGCCACCGCCGAACTGTTAGGGTCTATGTCCTGCATGACCGCGAATAGCGTTCTGAGATTATGTGATGTTGCACGGTTTGGGATGAACCCAGATTCATCCGCCTGGACCAGTCGATCCATCAGGAGGCTGAGATGATTAGATAGGACCTTAGCTAGTATCTTAGTATCACAGTTTAGTAAGGAGAGGGGTCGGTAATACTCACAGTGAAGCAGGGATTTGTCAGATTTCAGGAGGGAGTCTATCTGTGCCTCTCTCATGGTTCTCAGGAGTCAACCTTCGTCTCTCGCTTCATAAAATACGTCTTTCAATATTGGGCCCAATTGCTGCACAGAGGTCATATGAAATTCTATATGGAGGTCACCCGACCCTGGTGTGCGTCCGGATTTCATCGGCATTATAGCCTCAGTAATTTCTTCCACTTCCAAGTCAGCACTCAGGAATTAGCGCTGAGTATCTCCAAGCCAGGCCAGAGCAGTATCCTCAAGGTACTGTGGAAGGTCGAGTGGCAGGCCTCTCTGGGAGGTATATAGTGTTTTATAATATTCCACAAATATCTGCAATTGTTCTGGAAGGTTTCTATGAGTCTCGCCATGTGAGTGTTGGATCTCAGCTATGTAAATGGAGAACTTGGGTAGGTGCACCAAATTTGCCAAGACTTTCCCCGGGCGGTCTTCCTCCCCATATACTCTTGTACTCGAAATGTACATTCTCGTTCCACAGTGTCTGTGTATTCTGTCATCTTGTCTCGTAATTTGGCACGGGTCTCCCCCTCCTCTCCCACAGAGGCGAGGTCTCTCTCAAGTGGTTTAATATTGTTTTCCAGTTGGTGTAGTTCCCTCTTAATATCCCTGAGTATTCTTCTGCCTTTTGAGATATACCATCCCCTAACCGTGACTTTAAAAGCCTCCCATACCATTGTTAGACTAGGTACCGACTCTACATTACGCGCAAAAAAGTCTTAGATTTCCTGCTCAATCTCAGTCCTAAAGACCGTGTCATAGAGGTGCATAGGGTTAAGAAGCCATCTAACGTAGGGGGACTGATCTACCGGGGGTTGCAGAACTAATTGAACGGGAGAGTGGTCCGAGTATGTGCAGGCCAGGTGTGTCACTGTTTCCATCCAATGTGCCATACCCACAGTTACGAAGAAATAGTCCAACCTGGACCATGTTGACGGAACTGCAAAGTAATGTGTACCCTCTCTCTGTGTAGGGTGTTTGTAGCGCCATGTGTAGAGAAGATAATTGGTATCCACCAGATCTGTTAATAGTCTTTGTGTGTCCGTGTAGTGTGAGGGGTTTCCCAGGATCTATCCATCTGTGGACACATAGCCGTATTAAAGTCCCCTCCCCAGATTAAGTAAATGGTACCAAGAGTCTGGATCTTGCTCCATAACATATGTAGGGCTTGTGGATCATCGATATTTGGGCCATTATAATTAGAAATTGTAATATCATCTGAGGCTAGACACCCCCAGACTAAGCAATATCTCCGCTGCGAGTCAGTCTCAGACCCCCCATCACAAAAGCCACATTGCGTGTAATGAGAATGGCCATCCCTCTAGAATACATAGAGGATGACGAAAAGCAGCGATGCGAGGCCCATCGTGTAGCAAATTGGGGTTTGGTCACTAGGTCCAGATGAGTTTCCTGCAATAGTGCTATATTAATGTGGTGTCTCTCTAAATACCCTATTACCTGTCTCTTCTTCCATGGGTTATTCAAACCTCGGACATTCCATGATAATATTTTCAGTTTGTTATTGTTATTTGTAGTGTCCGTCATTTCCCCGTCTCAAATGAATTAGTGTGATATGTAAGTCGCAAAAGCTGTTATGCTGAACTAAATAGGCTAGGACAGCATTCCCCCTCCCACTCCAACATTCCCAACTCATCGGGCATTATTACCCACCCAATCAGACCTAAATCAAACTAACAATAAACCTTAGTAGAAGAAATAGGGAGATCACCCTCTCGGGGAAAGTCACTAGGGGCCCACAACTTGCCCTCTCCCCTCCTCTGTCTCACCCACTCGCCACCAAGCCTTCATCAGACTAGCAAACAAAACAGGTGATGGACAGAATGTGGATCAATGTCACACATTCAACCCAGTCCGAAGATCTGGGCCCAAATCCATCGTTTTTTTGCACTCCACACCCCCTGGGTTAGACAATGGCGATATGCAAATCAGCTCTGACCCTGTGCCCCATGGGAACAGTCCAGTCCGAACTACAAAAGCCATGTCCTTCCCAGAACGGAATCAAGCATCCGAGGACCGGACCGGTTTCGAGGTAACACCTCTCATCAGCCCGGCTAGCTTGACTCCAGTGGTGTGGAGTGCCTGGGACCCACGTCTGAGCATCCCCAGTGCACTTATGGCGGCAATTGCAAACAAAACAGGTGATGGACAGAATGTGGATCAATGTCACACATTCAACCCAGTCCGAAGATCTGGGCCCAAAACCATCGTTTTTTTGCACTCCACACCACCCTGGGTTAGACAATGGCGATATGCAAATCAGCTCTGACCCTGTGCCCCATGGGAACAGTCCAGTCCGAACTACAAAAGCCATGTCCTTCCCAGAATGGAATCAAGCATCCGAGGACCGGACCGGTTTCGAGGTAGCACCTCTCATCAGCCCGGCTAGCTTGACTCCAGTGGTGTGGAGTGCCTGGGACCCACGTCTGAGCATCCCCAGCGCACTTATGGCGGTAATTGCAAACAAAACAGGTGATGGACAGAATGTGGATCAATGTCACACATTCAACCCAGTCCGAAGATCTGGGCCCCAATCCATCGTTTTTTTGCACTCCACACCACCCTGGGTTAGACAATGGCGATATGCAAATCAGCTCTGACCCTGTGCCCCATGGGAACAGTCCAGTCCGAACTACAAAAGCCATGTCCTTCCCAGAACGGAATCAAGCATCCGAGGACCGGACCGGTTTCGAGGTAACACCTCTCATCAGCCCGGCTAGCTTGACTCCAGTGGTGTGGAGTGCCTGGGACCCACGTCTGAGCATCCCCAGCGCACTTATGGCGGCAATTGCAAACAAAAGATATGGCTGTGTAGTTCGGACTGGACTGTTCCCATGGGGCACAGGGTCAGAGCTGATTTGCATAAAGCCATTATCTAACCCAGGGTGGTGTGGAGTGCAAAAAACGATGGATTTAGGCCCAGATCATTGTACTGGGGTGAATGTAAGACATTGATCTACATTCTGTCCATCAAATTGTTTTTTGTAATTTTCATCAGACTAGCAGCATGCGTGGGAGGGAGGTGAGTGTCCGGGAGGACCATTAGTCAGAGTTATGTCAGATGCAGTAAATCACTGATTCACATCAATTGGCGGTAGAGGGTCGGTTAGAGCCAGTCATTATGATATAAGTTGGAATCACAATTATCAGTCCGGATTCGTCATCGGTGATTGGGACCTGGAACACTGGCGGGCATCTGTTTCTGTGGGGGACGTCCGGCGGCAGTGTTTGAGATAATCTTCTGCTTGCTGTGGATTTTGGAAGAAGTGCTGCTTCCCTCTATGCATGATGTGTAGTTTCGCTGGGGACATCAACGCGTATGGGATCTCTTGAGCTGATAGCTTTTTCTTGATGGCTGCATACTTGCATCTCGCCTCATGTACATTTTGTGTGAAATTCGAGAAGAAGGCAAGAGTGGTGTTTTCATAGGGGAACTGCTTCTTCTATCTGGCAAGGCGTAGGACAGTATCCAGGTCCCGATAATTGAGAAAGCAAACTATTACCGGGTGCGGTTATGCTCCGGAAGGCGGGTGTGCGGCCAGGGTTCTATGCACCCTTTCTACTGTCAGGTGAGCAGAGAAGGAGTCTCTTCCAAACAGGTCAGCAAGGAGCCACTCAATGAAGTCCTCCATGCGGCCCGTGTTGGTCGTTTTGGCTAGGCCAAGAATGCGGACATTGTTTCTTCTTGAGCGGGATTCCAAATCCTCATTTTTATCTGCTATGATCTTGAGAAGCCTGTCCATATGCGAGATGCACTCCTTATTCGCAGTGGCCCCATCCTTCAGGTCTGAGATTCTGGTTTCTGTCTCCTTGATTCTTTGATCGCGCTGATCTAGTTTGTGCACCACAGATTCTTCTCTTGCATTCATGGTATCCATTTTCGCATCTATAGAAGTCAGGCTATGTTTAATGCTGAGCAGCAGTGTCTTCCAGTCCTCTTCCTGGCTTTCCGTTGTGTCTGAGTCTGCATGATCTGAGGAACCGGTTTTGGGTGCCTTAGGTGATTCGAAAGGTATTTTTGTCTGCTTTGCATCAGTTTGCCCCATTTCGCCCACTAACTGTAAGTAGGGACCTTCTAAGCCAGAGTAGGGTATGCCGCCAACTTTGTTCCTCCACGATTTGTGTTGCAAAATGGCCAACACTGGTTTCACCCACGCGGCCTCCCCGTGGCAAAACGGGGATCCCAGCGGCTGAGCCCTCAAGAGGGGGTGTCCCCTGGCTGATGAACTTCTCAGCCCGACTCAGAGGCCTCCCCGCAGGCAGTCCCCCAAACTGGCACGGACAGTTGGCAAATGTTATAATACCCCTCTGTAATGGCTCACCTCAGGGATGTGGCGAAGTGTCTCTGTGGATCTCCCGATTACGGCAGCTCCTCCAGTGGCGTCTCACACCACAGCCAATTCCAAGCTCGGGCCTACAGTCCCACGTCCAACTGCGGCCTCGCTTGCCTCTCGCCTCTTTCTTCCCGTCCCAGGCTCCAAGCACAGCAACAGGCAAGGAGTCTGCAGCCCTACGCAACTCGATGCACGGCACCAACTCTGGAACAACCTCAATGCTAGGATCAGCAAAAATTCTGGCAGCGATATACACAAGTTTAAGTCCCTTATTTCACCTCAGGATGGGTTTAACAGATTTTTTTTGCCCGGCATGACAGGAGCCTTACTGGTGTGCAGCCATGTTGGTTGCGAGCCACCTAGTGCCCCCAACTAATATATACCAATTTCATCATGTTTAAAGGAGGAGCACAGGAATGTTATCACTGGTTAACAGGGGTAAAGTGCAGAGGGTTTTCCTGTCAGTAAAATCAGATAGCTTCAAAAAGAACAGATAATGCATGGAAAGCTGAACAAATCAAACTTTCACCTCCAGTCACAGATCTGAGCGAAATCCATTGTTTTTTTGCTTGCCACGCCATTCCAGTTTTAAGCCAGTCATATGCAAATCAGTCTTGACCCTGCTCACCATGGGAACACTCAAGCCCGAACTGCCAGGACAGGCCCTCCATGGACCAGAAAATAAGCATCCTGGGACTAGTTTCATGGTATCATTACTCATCAGCAAGGCTATCTTGAATCGGGTGGCATAGTAAGCATGGGACCCAGGCCTGGGCATAATCTTCCTACTTGGGTTGACAAATGCAAAAAGGATAATGGACGTAATGATGAACAAATCTAACATTAACCCCCAGTCACAAATCTGGGTTGTTTCCATAATTTTTTTGCTTGCCATGACATTCCAGTTTGGACCCAGACATATGCAAATCACTTTAAACCCTGCGCCCCATGGGAATAGTCCATCCTGAACTTCCAGGCGAGGTCCTCCCTGGACTGGAAAATAAGCATATTGAGTGCAGTTTTGGGGCATCGCCGCTCATCAGCCGGGCTAGCTTGAATCTGGTGGCATAGGGTGCACAGGATACACGTCAGGGCATATCCATCCAAAAAACAGATAGGGAAAAAATCTGGGTGTACACCACACAAAAGATAGCCGTTTCCTACAGTAGGGCACTGGCTTTACCAATGAGGAGACCAAAGCAGGTCAGGCCATTTGGTAATGCTCAAGGGGCATTTAGTCCACATGTAGTCATTGGTTGAATCTGGTGATATGTTTTTTCGGGCTATGGCTACCAGTTTGAACGTGAAGTGCATTAAACCAAATGAATGAGCTTAAGGTTAAATTACCATAATAGGGGTAGCACCCTTGATAACATAATGGCCAGTGAAACCCATGTTGGTAGGTTAGTGATTTAGGCATTTTATTGCAGTATTCAGTGATAATGCTAGGGGCATTAGGACCACATTCCCTTCCCATATATTCACATAGTTCAAGTGCAATTTGGCTAAAGGTGGAAGGCTAATTATAAATCATATGAATGACCTGCAGGAGAGATTTGCACTCGGCCCCGCCTAGATACTCGCCTTAGCTCCCTGGAAATGTTCTGCAATAAATACAATATTTGCCAAATAAACATCTGGTACATGCCCCCTCTTACCTCTACCTGGTGCACTCTGTTCCATTGGGCCAAGAATCTCTCAGACCAACTCTTCAATTAATTTGTTTGTTCTTTTTGCTGATACTGATCTATGACTTTAGTGAACCTGTGGTATCTTTATGATGTCACATCTGGAATCTGGAACATGGCATGTTCCGGATTCCAGTACAGACAGTTAAGACCCAGGCTTTTGTATATTGACAGCTTAGATAATATCCAATAAATCAACCTGTTCACAAATAATTGCTTGAGAACGATACTTCATTTCGCTGGCGACGATTGAAAAAAATGAAGCATCAAAGCCTGGAGTCCTGCGGAGTGCAGATCGTGAAACTCATTGTTGTGGAACATCATCTCGGTGTGAGGGGTAAATCGGAGTGTAGGTAAACTTATACAGTGACTCCAAGTGAAAACTCTGTGTGCTGGACTCAAACGGTGAGAGAATTCTTAAATGTTCTGTTTTTCCCGATTATCAGCAGTGTCGGCTTTCAAGGCGCATGCGCGGCAGTGTCGACATTCTATGTGCATGCACGAGGGATTCATGACATCATAACGCTGATACGTGGTGGCCATTTTGAATTGAGAAAAAAGAATGTCCCAATGTTAATTCGTGGTGGCCATTTTGGATTGGGAAAAAGAGACGCTACGTCGCGGCCATTTTGGATTTATAAAAAAGACATGAAAAAAACACGACGGACATTATTCATAGCAGAAACTTGGCAAACTGATCTATTTTTGCATGAAATTGATTTTAAAGCAGAATTTTGCTGAATTGAACTTGGCAAACTGATTTATTCTGCATGAAATTGATTTTAAATCAGAATTTTGCTGAACTAAGTATAGTTTACATCTCCGACAATGCCAAATTCATTTTTAATTACTCACTATATTATTTACAAGTTTTAGTCACCATTCACACCTCTGATTAAATTTAGCTGTGTACAGTTGAGTGTATTATTGTTTAAACACTAATACGGAGAGTCTATCTGCGCCTGCATCTTTTCTGTCTTCTCTTGGGGAACCAATATTAAAATGGAAACGTTGGAAGGAAGGATTATTTGCTTATCTGGAAGCTATTGTTGGTGATGACTATACAGACAAACGAAAGCTAGCTATTTTGAAACATTGTCTGGGTGCAGAAGGAAGAGACATTTTGAAGCATCTTCCACCAATTACAAATCAAACTGATGATGATCTAGATGTTTTTCAAGAGGCTATTAATCAAATGGACAAACGTTACATAAAAAAGAAGTAATGAAGTTGTGTTAAGTCACAAATTTCTCAGCAGGGGTCAACTCGTCAACGAATCTATTGATTCATTCATGAACAACTTGAGAATTCTTGCATCAAAATTTAACTATTCTATATTTCACGACCAAATGCTTTGTGATCAAATGGTGCATAAAGTGGCTGATGTCAAACTTCAAGCTAAATTATTAGATGCGGAGGATTTAACTCTAGATAAAGCTTTGGATATTGCTCATAAATTAGAAGACATGAAATTGGGTCTGAAAGAATTAGCTGACCAAAAGTGTCTGAAGTAAATGCAATTAAAAAGAGCAATCCTGAAGAATCAAATGCCAGTAAAGCAAAATACAAAAGTCAATTCACCCATGATAAAAGAGACTACATATGTTTCAAATGTGGAATTCCAGGTAACTTATCTAACAACAAGAAATGTCCTGCGATAGGTCAAGTATGTAGATACTGCAGATTGAAGGGACATTACACCAGAAAGTGCAGAAACAAAAACAGATTTAAGAATAAGAATTTTGATCGGAGAAGTGAAAACGAGGAAAGCATAAAAGAAGTCAATTGTGATGATGAAGAATATCTTTTGACTGTGTATGAAATTAATACTGATCCTAAAGATGCACCTTAGTGTACTGTGAATATTGGTGGCAAAGATGTAAAGATAATGGCTGATTCTGGTGCTAGACATACTCTTATAGGGGAGGAATGGTTAAAAGAATTTTCTAATCTGTCTTTATCCCGATATTGGATTTTTCATTACTACTTTGAATTTCAAAGGCAAAACAATGCCATCTAAATTATATGTAGAAAAAGATGGATCATGTCTTTTAGGTTGGCCTCAACAAAGAGAGTTAATGATCACTTTGGATCCTAGTCATCCAGACCAGGTGTTAGGATATTCTGATCTAATTCTACACATAGAGAGTGATCCAGCTGCAGAATGGGAAAAAAGGTTTCCTAGTGTATTTTCATCATCAAAACTAGGTTTGTTAGAATATTTTGTACATAAAATCATTCTTAAACAAAATGTAATTCCGAAGGTTCATAAAGTCAGAAATGTCCCTTTACACCTGAAAGAAGCTGTCAAGTCTGAACTTCAAAGATTGTGTGACCTAGATATCATAGAAGAGATAGAATCCTCAGAGTGGTTGTCTCCAGTTGTAGTCGCTCACAAACCCAATGGAAAAGTTAGGTTATGTGTAGCTTTGAGGGATCTGAACAACTTTGTGTGGGACGATAGATAACCGTTACACAACATTAATGAGATGTTTACTATATTAAAAGGTGCATCCATTTTTTCAACCCTTGATTTATCTAATGCCTATCATCAGATTGCATTACGTGAAGAAAGTAAACATCTCACTTCTTTTATTACATCAGAAAGTGCTTTTAGATATAAAAGTATGCCCTTTGGCTTAATATCTGCAGCATCAGTTTTTCAAAGAGTCATGCACAATTTATTCAAGAACGTTGAAAACGTTCTGTATTTTCAAGATGACAATTTAATTTTTGCCTCAAGTACATCTAAACACACAGATATTTTACACAAGGTTCTAGGTATTTTACAAGACAATGGTTTAACCCTTACCAAAGAGAAATGTAAATTTGGTGTTTCGTCAGTTGATGATTTGGCCCATTCTAAAGACAAAAATGGCTTTTCTCCGAAACTAAATTTAATTAGAGCCATTGAATCTGCCCATGATCCTGAGAACAAGGATCAGCTTAGATCTTTTTTAGGATTTGCAGAATACTACGCAAAATTTATACCTTTGTTTTCTGACAGACGGTACATATGAGAAATCCTATGAAAAAAAACATATCATTCTTGTGGGATGATGACTGTATGAAAGAATTCAGTGAACTTCAAAAAAGTATTTCTGCTGCTCCTGATTTAGCAACATTTAACACTACGTATAATTCAGTAATTGTATCTGATGCTAGTAATGTAGGTATATGAGCGGTGTTGATGCAAGATCAAAAAGGTCATTTGGTCACTATTAGAATTGCATCCAGACCATTAAGGGGAGCAGTTTAAATACTCAACATTGGAAAAAGAAATACTTGCATGCTGGTGGGGAATTGAGTATTTTCGAAAATATGTGTATGGTACCATTTTCAAAGTAAGATCAGATCATCGTCCACTAGTCGATTTGTTCATGACAAAGGGGTGTGGTAAAGCTACATCTAGGATTGCACGATGGCAATATAAATTGCAAGATTTTCATTTTAAAGTTGAATATCTTCTGGGGATAAAAAATATTTTGGCAGATTGTTTATCGAGATTACCAGTTCCTGACGACAATGTTGTTGAAGAAGATTTTGATTTAGAAAATGTGATTTCAATATGTGAAGTGTCAAAGGGTTGTATCCAAGAAAAAGAATGGAGATTGTCATGTGACAATGATTTGATTTTAAAGAAAGTGATTGAATATGTAAAATCATCTTGGCCTACGAAGGCTGATTTGACTGAGGATATTCTTCCTTTCTTTCGAGTTGCACATGAATTATCTTTAAAAGATGAAGTATTGGTTAGAGGGTTACAATTAATAGTACCATGTGATTTACAACAGAGCATTTTAGAAATTGCTCATGAAGGGCATCCAAGAATGACAAGCATGAAAAGGAAGATTAAGAGTGAGTTTTGGTGGCCAGCTATGGATAAAGCCATAGAACGCATAGTCAGAGATTGCATGGAATGTTGTCTAAGTGATAAATCCCAGAAAACTGTTACTTATAAGCATCCACCAGATTCAAGGCCCTGTCGAGCATGGCAATCTATTTCATTGGATATTGCAGGTCCTTATGTTTAAGCAAGAGTTCAGTCTATGCCATCATTCTTATTGATCAAATGTCTCAGTGGCCTGAAGTAAAAATTGTATCTAACATTACCTCTAAGGTTGTTATACAATTTTTGAACAACATTTTTGAAAAAGAAGGTTTTCCCGAATCCGTCACAACCGATAATGGTGTACAATTTGTCTCTTTAGAGATGAAAGAATTTTTAGAACGTCATGGGATTGTTCACAAACGTGCATCAGTTTATTACCCACAAAGTAACGGTATAGTAGAAAGGTGGATTAAAGTATTTAAAGAAGGTCTACAATTAGCAATGTATCATGGGAAGGATTGTAAACAAACTTTTTTTTTATTGTTCTTAGCACAGCAAACTGCAAACAATATCACAAATTAATGTACATCAAATTAATTATCAAGTAACAATATCGGAATATTTACTTTCAAGAGAGAGAAGCTCATGATTCATGGTTGTCCCGAAAGGCGCTCCAAATTTTGATACCCAGTCTCTTTTTCCTTGATCCTTTAATTGAAAATAAGCTCCACTCCAAATTGTATAAACTCAACATTTTAGCACGCCATTGATGAAAATCCGGTGATTTTTCCTGTAGCCATTCCCTGGCTATGCATAGACGTGCAACAGTCATCGCAAAGAATATAAAATGTTGATATTGAAAAAGTGATTCCATATTATTATCTTTTTGAATTTTACCTAACAGCATCATTGCTGGAGAGATAACAACCGTTGTTTTAATCACCAAAGAAATACATTTTTCCAAATGCTCAATAAATCCCTTCAACTTAAAACAGCTATAAAAAAAGTGTATCACCCCAGCATTCTCATCCCCACAACAAAAACATTTGCCTTCATTTCCGGCTCCCCATTTTGCCATTCGCTTAGGCGTATAATATAAATCATATAACAATTTAAAAAACTGAGCTTTCAAATTTGCAGACATGAGCGCCTCCTTTGACAAAATTTAAAGATCCTCTACATCAATCTCTAAATCTCCCAGAGATTCTCTCCATTTCAACTGCACTTTCTCTACATCATCTTTCTTAGCAGAGACCAAGGATTGATAAATCACTCCAATTTTGACTAATCTACTAATTTCTTCAATGACTTGGTGTTGAATTAAGTTCCTACCCCTCCGATTTAAAAAGTCCCGAATTTCTAGGTATTTAAAAAAATACCATCTGGGCTGTGAGTATTCATCCTTGATCTCTGCAAAAGATTCACACAACCAATTCTCATTAACAATATGTCCTAAAATCTTAATACCTTTCTGCTGCCACTTATTAGTAATTACATCAGAGAAAATTCCAGGTAGGATCCTATACGCATGGAGCGGAGTATAATATGACACTCTTGGTAAATCCATATTTTTCATAAACCATTTCCAGACCTTAAAAGCCCCCATGGTTACCTTAAACCTTGTTCGCTTGAAATAACTCCCATCAATTTCTTTACCTAGAATATGCTTTGCGTATGTCCCTAGCTGTATATCAAAGATATTTGACATATTAGCATCATCACGTTCATATTCTCCTGTTATCAGGACTTTCATTTTCAGTAAAGCAAGTTAAGTAGTAAAGAAAAAAGTCGGGTACCCCCATTCCTCCCCTTAGAACTGGCAACGTCATGTAGTTCATTGCCCTTCTAGGTCTCCCAGGGCTCCATATGAATTTCCCACATTTAGATTGCAGCGCCTGCATTTTATCTTTAGTTATCTCTAAAGGTATAGATCTGAATAAATACAAAACCTTTGGCAATATATTCATTTTTATGACGTTTGATTGTCCAATAATATTTAGATACAACCTTTCCCATCTATCCAGAGATTACGTGATTTTTGCCATTAATGTGTTCCAATTGGCTTGCACTAATTCCATCATATTTGCCCTGATTAAAATTCCCAAATATGTCACTTCTTTAACCACCCTGCTATCTTGCCATATAATCGTATCAGAGCAAAGAATTTGGGTTTTTGACTCATTAAATTTATAGCCAGTTATAAAACCGAATACCTGTGCTATTCGTTCTATTTCCTTTATTGCTGTTACAAGATTAGTTGTAGCCTAGCCATTGCAATGTCATCAGCATAGGCAAAAACTGAAAAATAATGGTCCTGAACTTTGTAAGGGGGAATCAAGATATTCCGGCTCAGTAGCTCAATTAAGGGATTTATATGAAGGGGAAATACAAGGGGGGAACAAGGGCAGCCTTGTCGTGTACCTCGCGATATAATGACATTTTCAGAGAGTTGGCCCATTACCGATATCTTTCCCACAGGATTTAACACCTTGGCTGCTAGGCGTTTTCCCCCTCCTGTGCTGAAAATTACCATTTTGCTGGTGTCATGACGAGCTCAGCTCGTCATCAGCACAGCTCAACTGTGCATCATGACGAGCTGAGCTCGTCATGAGCATCGAAAGGGTTAAATATAGAGATTGTATTGCTCTAATAAATTTAGCCCCAAATCCCATTTTTTCCATTAATTCCCAAAGATACCCCCATTGCACATGATCAAACGCTTTTTCTGCGTCCAACAGAATCAGCGCTAGATCATTCTTGTTCACTGAGGCAAAATCAACTAAAGAAATAACCTTATTGACGTATTCTACCGTCCCCCTTCTGGGGACGAATCCATGTTGGTGCTGTGATACTAAGGGGGTAGTACAATCAGACAGCCGATTGGCTAATATTTCAGAATATATTTTATTGTCAGCATTTAGCAACGAAATCGGTCGGTATGACTCAACACGTTCTGTTGGTTTACCTTTTTTACAGAATACTGCAATGGTAGCTTTTGTCCATGTTTTTGGCGGATTTCCCATCTGGGCTTCTTGCATTGTTTTGAATAGTTCTTTTTTAATATCCTGATAAAATTGTATATATACTTCACTGCGTAATTTATCAGGGCCTGCAGCTTTCCCTCTAGCTAAGCTTTTAACAGCCCTATCCAACTCCTCCTCTGTGATTATATCCTCTAACCACTGTGATTCAATTGAGTCCACCGGTTTTAAGCCTTCGGCTAGTATTGTATTCCAGTTTGGTCCCGAAACAGATGGTCCTTCATATAGCTCAGAATAAAATTGTTGGAAAACCTTAAGTATCTCTTGTGGTTCCAATTGTACCACCCCTACAGAGTCTATCATTTGATCAATATTTCTGGCCGACTCTTTAATACGTAGCTGAATCGCCAATTTTCTCCCAATTGCCTCTCCATATTCATGTTTATCCATTTTCGAAGAGAGAAATTTCCTAGCATTTTCCTCTGCCCAGATACCTGATATTCTCGCTCTGTCCCTGGCAACCTTATCCTCTAATATTATTAAGCTGTCCCCCTTATTAATTATCTCCTGCATTAACAGTGTTTCAGAATGTATCAGTTGCTCGTATAATCTATCTAGCTCTTTTCTAGCTTTTTTTTGATTCCTACACGAAAAGCTAATGCATTCTCCCCGAAATCCAGCTTTAAAAGTATCCCATATTATTGCCTGTGAACTGGATCCCTTATTGTCTTCAAAGTATAATTTCATCCACTTCCTTATATGTTCTTTAAACTCCACATTAAAGATTATTTTCCTATCAAATGTAAAGCTAGTTTGTCTAGGTTTATTTAGCGCCATATCAATTTCTAGCAGTAACGGCAAATGGCCAGATGAGATTCTAGGATATACATAAATAGTTGCACCTTGAGTTACTGAAACAGGGGTGAAAAAATAGTCAAGTCTAACTAATTTTTTGTGAGGGTAAGAGTAAAACGTGTACCCACTGTCTTGTGGTCTTAATTGCCCCCACACATCCACCAGCCCATGATCCTGCGCTAAACTTACCAAAGCCTTGTATACTTTTGGTTTACGGCCCTTATACTTAGCCAACCCTTCCTTCATAGCAGTATTAGTCAAATTAATATTCATGTCCCCACAGATTACTTTAGGTTGGGGCCAAGTGGTTAACTCCATATTATCTCTACTAAAGCCTCTGAGTCGTCTAAGTTCGAACCATAAAAATTACAAAGCGTTAGCTTCTTACCTTCTACATTAAGTTCAGCTATTGCCTATCTTCCCTTTTTATCGGCCAAAGTTCTACCTATTACTACACTGTTACCCTTACACATAATAGCAACCCCCTGTATCAAACTGGTTTGACCTGTTGCTATCACAAGTGTAAATCCAAGTTCTCTTAAGACCACTCTCTTAGACCAGGGTATATGCGTCTCCTGTAAGCATACTATGTGTGGTGCTATGTATCTTAATTCAGCAGCAACTTTCTGTCTTTTTATCACATTATTCAGTCCTGATACATTTAGAGAACACATTTTTAATCGCCTAGTTGCCATCATCTTTTTTATCGAATCTGCCAAGATAACCAGGCCATATTCTTCCTTTTAATCTTGTCTTTTTACTTATATTCAATATCCAAGTCATTTCAAACCAATCAAATACAACAAAGTACAAGGTAATCCATACCAACACAAGATCATAAAAGGTCTTTTCAATATGCAGTTCACTGTACCCAAGAACTATTTTTTCCCATTTTTCCTCCCTACACCTCCCCACTGTGCCACCCGTACACCCCCCCCCAGCCAAGTGTTCCCCTCCCCCCTACCCAACCCTTTGATGAGAATTTAGGACTAATGGTTCTCTTGATGCGAGCTTGCCCCAATCTATCTGCCTTTGCCCGCGAACTTAATACTAATTTAAAGAAGAGAAAAAACAAAAGAAAATCATATGCGTCAACCTACTGAAATGAGGCCTATGCCGTGCACATCAATGCCATACTCATAGATAATCCTCTAAAATTATTATATACTCATTATATTCTCATATACTCATTTTGCTAAGTAAGCAGTGACCAAACAGGTTACATTGAGTCCAAAAAAGTCTTAGCTGCAAGTGATGTTGTAAAATAATGAGTACGCTCTTTATGAACAACTTTCATTTTTGCAGGAAACATAAGGTAGACCTGAGCACCCTTAGATTGAAAGACAGGTATAAGCTGTCGCAGTTGCCATCTCAAGTCCACCGTTTGTTTACAAAGATCAGGACGAACAAAATAATCACAATCAAAAGCTCTAATTTTCTTATCTGGTCTTGCATTCTTAAATACTTCCTCTCGTGCTAAGAAGCTATTGAATGCCACTAGTAAGGCTCTTGGTTTCTGATCGCGCTGATCCAAATGATTTGACCTAATTTTAAAGGGAAACCGGTGCACTCTTTCCACTTCCCGGTCCCAATCCCATCTAATTGAATCTGGAAATGATTTTTTCAGGAGCTCAACTATGAAACCTCGAGGATCTGACCCCTCCTTTCCTTCAGGAATTTGTAAAAACCGCAAGTTATTTCTGCGAGAGCGATTCTCTAGATCAATAACTTTCCAGTTAATCTCGTCTTTATGGGCCAACTGTTCAGCTATCAACCTCTTCTGTTGTGTTACCTCATCCTCTAGTGTAGATATGCGCGAATCAGCCTCTGTAACTCTGCCGAAAAACTCTGAATGCGACTTAGCCAAACGCCTGACAGAATTTTGAAGTTTTTTGCGTGAATTCTGCACTCTTAAACTGTCCTGTCTATGCTCCTCTCTGTGCAGCATCATCGTCTTATAAGATCAAGTGAAATCTCTCCATCTTGCTCTTCTCCAGGCAAAGGTGCAGCTCCTATGCGCACATGATGTCCTTCCTGTGTCAACGGCAATCGACGTACAGTCTGACCATTAGTTTGCTCAGCTCCACGCTCTTCAGCCTCATAACTACTATTAAGGCTTCCTTCAGCCATACTCATCTGCATTGCGTACTGTTGAGCAAGATCCTCAGTGGATGACATGGAATGCTCTGAAAGAGAGTAGAAATCTGCCGAGTCTATGCTCTCAATGTACTTGACGGGGGGAGTACCAGCAGTAGAATTACCATTAACAACCACCTCTTGTGCCAACCCTATCGCTGCTGGCTCTATCACATTCTCTTCAAGCTGCCCTCCGTCCTCCTCCTCATCATCATTTAACTGTGCATCATTTAACACCACATTATCAGGACCTCCTTGTAACCCTTACTCAGTCTCAACACACTCTATCAAAGCATCAACAGATTCTAAAGGCACAGAATCTTTGACAGAATCGTGACTCGAAATGTGCTTAGTACTACGGATTGTAAACAAACTTTAAGTGAAATTTGGTGGTGCTACAGAAACACTCCTAGGAGTATGGATGATTTAACCCCTTATGAAAAGATGAGAGGTAGAAAATGTATATCCAACATGAATCAAACTTGGATGAAAGACCTGTTTCTTGAAATAAAAGGGAATAGGGGCAGAGTTGTTCAGAGTGAAAATGTTAAAGCTACTTTTGTCAATGTTAATGATTGGTTTAGAGTGAGAAAAGGGAGGTTTGTTAAATCAGGTGAATCTAAATTTTCTGATCCATTGAAAGTTTTACGAGTTGGACGTTAGGTTGTAGAATTATGTAATGTAATGTAATGTATGTGTTCTTGTAAAGCGCACTGCTGCCCTGAGGCGTTGTGGCGCTGTAGACCGCTGGGGAACCCGTCCTAGCTATCCCTGTGAGATTGTCCCTACTGGGTATCTCCAAGGTGAACCCAGGCATCCCCGGCGTTTGTAGGGGGCCGTTGTAGAGATGAGGCAAGCTAATGCCCAGAGTTGCCGAGTGTGATCCCTGGTTAGAGTAGGCACCGAGGCGAGAATTATCGAGTCCACGGACCCTGGTCCACGACCCTGCCGCGTCGGGAATTGAACCCTGGTCCCGGGCCGTTCTTTGCTTCCAGGTCTGCCGCCTCTAACCAGTGAGCCACACTACTCCACTGATGGGAATGTGTGGAATCTGTCCAAAATTGTTAAAATTCCACAATGGCTATGGCCTGATGGAAAATCAGATGGTTCTGTTTCCTTTAAGTTCTTCAAGTCTGCTAACAATAGTATTGGAGAAAGTTCACCAATACATTTGATGAATCCACATTTGATCAACATGTACAGAGATATCGTCAACGTCCTGCATGGTACAAGTATTATTACTTTGATTATTGATCATTATTAGTCTATTATTTGTGCTGTATTATTTATTTTCCAGTATATTTCATGAATGTTGTTTACTCAAACTTTTTGTTATTCTGTTCTTTTATCTTTGTTAACATTGTTAAATTACAACGAAGGCAGATGTGTGGTATCTTGATGATGTCACATCTGGAATCTGGAACATGGGCAAGTTCCGGATTCCAGTACAGACAGTTGAGACCCAGGCTTTTGTTTATTGACAGCTTAAAGATAATCTCCAATAAATCAACCTGTTCACAAATAATTACTTGAGGATCCTACTTCATTTCAGGACCACTGTTTTCTACAATAAGATTTACTACCCCAGGTTCTCCTCAATATCAGGGGTCTCCCTTGTTTTGAACTATATGTTTAAAGGAGAGAACACAAGTAATTTAGCATATGTTAGCAGAAAAAGTGCTAAAAGCCGTCAAAAATAAGTTCAGAAAATGGCAGAGGTGAAGGCAAAGGTTTGGGGGTGTTCCAACAGATATTTTCTTGGTGCAAAATGGACAAGAATATTTATGTTGCATTTGGGAAATAGCAGTAAATGCAGCAGAACAGGAACAACAGCAGTCAAGTAGCCACTTGGGCTCTGGTCCTGTTCTCTCGTGGAGACATTTTTGCCTCAAATGACACTAAATTGATATAATGGAGTAATTTACAGTAAGTTTGTATCACAGGAGTAACTCATCATTACAAAAATGTATCTGATTACTCCGGCCTAATCAAAATTGTGCCCATGCCTACTGTTAAGTCACTAGTTTTTCTGACTTCAGAGTGTCTTGCTACTGATAAAATTCAAAATCGCAGAAGAAACACCATTCTCAAGGATCAATTTTTTTCTTATTTTTTTAAGAGTGTTCAGAAATAGTTTACTTTATTTTCTTTTTCAACTTTAGTGGTCAAAATTAGGGGTGGGCGAAGAATTTTGCCCCGCTGGCAGAGTTTGCGGAGTTTTGCACACTCCGTGTACCGCATGGAAAACGTAGTTCTGCAAAACAATGTGAAGTGACCCGGAGCAGAGTTTTTTCTCCCAAGCGGCTCACCAACGTTCAGTTGGCGAGTGTTGAAGAGTTCTTGCGAGAAAAAATCACGTGCTAGACCTCCTCCCGGTGAAATTTCTCAATATGGGTGGTCGCGGGAGGTCGCAGCCGCTAACGTTACGTCACGACCGATTGCATTGAGAAATCTAGCACTCACATTGCGGATGCAGCTGCTCGAGTAGAACATCTTGTGCCGCACTTAGTGCTGTTTGCGCTAATTTTATAGTGCGGTACAAAGTCCTGGCTCTAAAAATCAGTGCGAGCACTGCTACATGCCATACTCTGCTGCTCTCGGAAGTCAGGAGAGCGCAACTGAGTTTTTTTATCAGTTCATGAAGTTTCGCGAAGCAGAACTAGGAGAGCTCCTCCCAGGCTTAGCAAAAAATACAGTTGTTTAGGGAATGCATTAATCTTCCTTTTTCAGAATAAAGCATCAGTCTTTCCATATCTGATCCCTGGACAATAGGAAATAATGTACTGGAACCGTGAAGACATTCCAAGAGTTGAGGAATCCTACATTTTTATGGTTTGACCAGACTGTAACAGGATGTTGACAGGATGCTGAAGGCTTTTTGCAGTTAGGATGTCTTACAATATATGCAGAGGTAAATGCCCCCTTTTAAGTTGAAAAGAACTGTTCAGATCCCCACTGTAAGGTAACACCCCTCTTGGTCAATGGGTAATAAGGTAATGCAGTGGTAGAGAAGCCTCTATAAATATCTATACAGGTTAGAACATCCTAGAAAACATTGCATGTCTTTCACATTTGTGAGGGTGGCCTATTATTTTACTGCTTATAATTTGCCAGGATCCATATGAATACCATTTGCTTAAATGTGGAATATATAGAAGATGATCTAATCACTAAGATTGCGCTGTGGTGCAAGTGTGCATGCATTGGTGCTAGACTGCACACAGTGAACTAGCACAAGGAGAGACGGAAATACTTAATGTCTTTGTAAATATGACGTATTTCTGCTCTCTCCCTTTCACGCAATGCTGTGCAGTAATTTTGTTTGCTGCCTTGCATTGTTTGAAAAGTTAGTAAAAGTGCCCCCTAGTGTGGAGTATGCAACAAATGCCCAATTTATCTTTTAGATAAAAAAAAGATATCTCCCAGTGTATGTACCAGTTACAGAAGTAGCAAAACACTACAACCCCTCCCTGGTCCCTGCTCCCAAGCACACAATCAAAAACTTTGTCCCCTAATGGACTATTTTGAAGATATTTGGATTGGCAGAATTCACCATTCAATTCAAAGTTGCCAACCCATGTATCTCATACCATGTTTGACAGTATCATTACTCAAGGGATCACAACAAACAGTGTATTGAAAAGGTTTTACACTGCCTTTCAAAGCACAGTAGGCCAAAGTCACATAACTGCTTTCACTTACTAGAAATAATAAAACTAGAACAAAGCTACCAACATCTTAAAAAGGAACAATCTATTACCCAACAGAAATCTAAAGTGTCAAAACAAACAAAAGAAATGACACTACATGGCAAAGTACAAATATTTGTAAACAATCAAGGCCTACCATACCTAGAATCCATAGAAAGATCACTTCTCTAAAAATCCCAATATTCAAATTGCCCAAATCCCAATTTTATTAACTATTCTGTCAACATATATACATATATCTTTCAATAAAAGAGAACGCCGTCATACTGTTAAAAAATAAAAAACAATTACATTATTATGCATTACAATAAAAACATAGCACTTGTTGAAAACCTCAACACCTATAACATGCCACTTAAAAAAGCATTGCAAAAACTGAAACAACTATAAAGAAAAATAAACATCTCCCACTCAATCATAATAAGAAAATGTATCTTACAGTTTTGTCACTGAGTCTCTTGACATGGAATTAATCTATAAAAAATAAACCTGCAGAGATAGATTGAAATAATCCCACAAAAAATTTGATCTGACATAAACAATCCAGAAAACTCACAAAATAAAGGAAATTAAAAGTAATGGTGAACAAAATAAAACCACTCTTGTTTTCTTTAAAAAATAGCCTCTAAAACTGCATAAAATCATTGAGCCTAACAAATAAAACCTTTAAATAAATTACAACATTTTCACCCACATTAAACAAATACCCTATAAATACACAACACAACATAGTGTTAACTATAAACAAATATTTAAAAAAATGTAAATGTGTGGGAAATGATTTAGAAAGCATAGTTTTTCTTTACATTAATGAATTGACTAATTTAAGTATGCCTATTTTTTCCACAAATGTCCATATAAAAAATAAAAGTTGTTTGTTGAAAAACATAGTTTAAAAATACATAAAAATATTTAGACATACTGAACTGTAAAACATTAAGGGCCGAATTACGATGTTGGGCAGGCATACTTCTGCTCAACACTGTTGCGATTTCTGGACTGAACGACCTCTGCTCAGCGATCCCGACACCAGGATTACCATATGGCTGTAGCACAAACTCACATAGACCAATGGGAGAATCTCTTCATCCCTGCACTGTGTGTCAGGCACCTCAGGCACTACTAGCGACCCTTAAAGTCACTTTCTGACAGCCTTACCATGTCGGAATCCCAATATGGAAAGCCTGTCAGGAACCAACATCGTAACCCTTTGGGGGGAATGCTGTCCATAAGGATTATGAGCAGGCTCCTGACTGGCCAACGGACTCCTTGATCCCGTCGGAATCCAACAAGAATGACCAGCAGGTGTCACTTTTGACCGCCTGCATCCTAATGCGGCGGTCAAAACTGAAACTGCAATTAGACTCGGAAAGCCTCCGACCTGCGGTCAGAGGTTTTCTGATTCTCATCGTTATTAGGCCCCAAATGTTTGGTTGAAAAAATTAAGAGTATAAACATGTTAAAACATTTAAAAACAAATGTGATAATGTTTAGTCATTTCATTGTATACTGCAAAAAAAATACCAAAAAATAAAAACTATGTTAAAAGTATTTTAAATGTGTAGTCTATGTAAAAGAGAGTCTACGTGTGTGAAAATAAAGTTGACTTTCACAAAAGAATGCTTAAACAATCTTTGTATTATTGCAACAACACCACACCATAACCTACTAATTAGAATCTCTACAATTTAGAGAGGGTTTATTAACTATTCCCTCTACAAGGTAAGCTGCCTTGAGGTAGGTATTGGACATTGAACGCTGATCCAGTGTGCAATAGATTTGGAGCTCCTCTTGGTGGTCGACTGTATTAGTCTCAGCTCCTGAGCCCATGAAAGTTGCAAAAAACCTAGGGGTTTTAATCCTTGACTCCTTATCCATGCAGGAGGAACGCTACACCACTTGTTGCAAATGCTTAGGAGTACTTAAACTCCTAAAAAATCTTCTGCTAGATTCTTGTTGGCTGGCAAACTGATCACAAGTTTTCTAGACTATGGGAATGCACTTTATGTGGGAATGGTCGACTATGTCGTCACCCGACTTCAGGTATTTTAAAATGCAACAGCCAGGCTTATTTGCAACAATGATAGATTTATCTCATCATCAGCCTTTCTAAAAAATATCCACTGTCTGTTTTAGCTCTGGTGCAATGGTGGAGGCGGCTTTCTGGAAGATGTGTGGTGGGCAGGGGTCAGTAGGTGCTCCAGAGTGGATGCTTTTCATAGTCTTAGTGGTGTCTTCTGTAGTGACATGGGTCCAGGTGAGGTGGGTCAGCTGGATGGCATTGCTGGTGGAGGGTGTTGGGTTGGTGCCTTGGTGTCTTGGCCTTTGTCTTCGAAGAGCGTCCTGATCTTGTGGTGAAAGAAGGAGCTGAGTTTGTTGTAGATGTCCTGGGAGGAACGTCAGTGGTTTTGCTGTGTGTCTGGTAAATTCTTGTAGGATGATGAAGAGTTCCTTGAAGTTGTGAGAGTTGGAGAGGATTCTGTCCTGAAATGTATTCCATTGATCTGATGAGTTGGTGGTGTGCTGGGGTAACAGCCCTGTAGGCAGTAGGTACTTCTGGGGTATTAACAATACAAAAAGGACTGTCAATGGTCTGTACAACTAATGGGGGCAAAGAAAAATGTGACGGGCTCTGTGTCTACCTGTAAAGTGTGTACAACAAAAAGGAAATCAGCCCACCCATATGGCAGAGCTTCATCATCTGGGATAGTACCAAAGATGGTCCGGTTAAGGAGCCACATACCTGTTGGAATTATGTGCTTCTCCAAACCCAAGGAACCACCAGTGATGGATCGTACCAAAAGTCAAATCAGTTTGAAATGGTGTGGGATGTTAAATTGCAGTGAGAAAAAATGTGTGCAAAAAGAACCAAAACGTGAGATGTAAAATTGACTACCATGATTTAAGGAAAGTTTTATTAGGGAAAATCATGGTGTCAAAATAAAATGAGTGTGAGACAGTTTGAAATAATAACTGTCTATTAAGGATGGTGTTTGGTCAACATGTTTCAGCCATTGTAGGAAAGTTAAGCCTACCCGGCTTTCGTGAGGACCCCTTGAACACTACTGCAATTAAGCTTGACCTAAGCTTAGTGAGAAAAGCAAAAGTTAACGCACATTAATGATACAAAACATTCCTATCTCCAAAACGATAGAAATATGTTTTTTTATTTATTTTTACTCACCCAAAAATGCTTGGGAGAAAGCCTCACCTCTTCCTGGCCACTGCTCAGGGTTGAAGGCCCGCTTTAATTCGTGAAATAAAATAGTGGGTGTCTGGTTAGATCACATCCATACTAATGATTCACTGGCACAAAGTGCTAAAAACCTAGGCATTCTCGTACCCTCAGTGACCTTGAGGAACAAGTTCAATATAAAGGACTTGGGTTTCTATTGTTTTGAAGAATGACCTATTGGCATAAAGAAACATATGGAGCAAAAAGAATAAAAATGTGTGTCTGTATTCTACCTATTTTTTGTCCCTTGTTGTGTATCTTCCTTTTTAGGAAAGAATCCTAAATACTTTATGAAACAGACATCCCCCGTCTGGAAAATCCAATGTACGGCAGGATGTTTTGTATCATTAATGTGTGTTAACGCAGATTGCCTGCAGAGAATCTGGAGGAGCAGGTGAGCAGCACAGTTCTGGATCGTCTGGAGTTTATGAATAGTGAATTGGGGAGCTCCCAAGTAGAGGGCGTGCTGTAACGACCGGATTTTCGGACCAGATAGAATCAGCTCAACAGAGCACCACCAACCCAGCCGAAACGTAACCACCTCCCTCCTTAGGACCTATTTACAACAGGTATCTAAGTTTCCTACCCAAGGATGGGGAATTAGCAATATACATGCTTAGATCTTCTACAATACCACACTCATACAATATAGTCTCGCGGCCAAAACTAAAACATTACATTTGACCTAGAAGCACCTCAAGCTGCTGGGGCAGAAAGAAAGATGGAGTCTCTCCCGTTTGAGGCCTACGAAGCCCAAAATCAGCATAACTCCATGAATAGTATACTAACACTCTTACAAAAGGACAGATTATCACTAATACTAATGAATCTATCCCTTAACATAGATTTATAAGCCCTGATCTAAGGAAAAGGGTACGGGATTGTGTCAACACGCCTTGTGAATAGGCTCTATGTACGGTTCTAATCCTTCTATTAGAATGATAGTAGACTAAAGTCACCTCCAATCACCTTCCCTCAAGAAAGGGCCGAAAAAGTCGGTCAGAACATTTCACCCTTGAATTTAGGCTACTAATCATTTGCTAAATGGAACTACCATCCGTAGAGGAATAATATGAAACAAAATTAACTGATCTATTTCTTGTACCACATCTACAGAACTGGAGTAAGGAAGGAATGCACTGGATAAAGCAGCAAATAGCTACTAAAATGCTAATAGTAATCATGATACCCCCTAATATCTGTCGTAAAGAATGCAAGTCAGGTAACCAATTGAAGAGCCAGTCAAACCAGCCCTGGTTAATGTGTTTTCTAACCTCTTCAGTCAAGTCATGAAGTTTGTCAATATGAGCCTTAATGGATCTGGTATGATCCGATAAGTTGAAGCAACAAAGGCCCTCAAAGTCGGAACAGTCATGTCCATGTTTGAGCAAAAGATAGTCAATGGCAGCCCGGTTCTGCAAAATAGCTCTGCGTTCACCCTGGGCGACTAGTAACATGTCAGATAAAATTATAGAAGTATGATTGATGGATTTAACCATCCAGCAGGCCATCTTCCCAATGGATTTCGCATTATAAACTGCTAAGGCTGGAACACCAATAATTGAAAAAGCTAAACTAAGGTATTCAGATTTAGAATATAAATGTAGTGTAGAGTCACAATCATCATGTAACATCACAGCATCGCGAACAACACAGGAATGTGTACTGCAACAGTCAAAGGGGGTGTATGTTTATTCAATTTGCGGTAATCAACAGTCATGCGCCAAGAATTATCACTCTTATGTACGGGCCAAACGGGATTATTCCAAGCAGAAGTAACCGGAGTTATAACTCCTGCATCCTCCAAATCCTGAATTGTAGCACTAATTTCTTCATGGCCACCTGGGATACGATACTGCTTTTGGGAAACAACCTGTGTAGCCAGGGGAATTTTTATAGGGGGCATTCTTAAGCGACCAACTCGTACAGGTCTAGATGATATATAATTTTTACATCCGAATTGATAACAGCCGTCATCTAAATGCAATGTCATTCCTTTCAAAATGTCAATTCCAATTATGTATTCCAGAAGTGGCACAACTAAAACGGAATATTCTTTTCGGGGAATTCTACCTATTCTCATTTCAAGTGTAGTTTGCACTGCAGGGGTTTCCTTTCCACCTAAACCAGTAATTGTGAAAAATTGGCCTTTAAATTTCTTTGATTTTCCATGAATAAGAGTAGCCTCCGCTCCTGCATCTACCAATGCTCGGGCCCTTTGGATATTACGATATTTCCAAATAATTTCAATATCTACATAGGGTATATTATCTTTGTGAGCCCACCTGCGTGCGTACTGGAGCTTGACCTATTTCCTAGTCATTTTTACTGCGTTCTGATAACCAGGACAAATCAGGGTAAATGCTCTCATATTTCTTGGACGATAAAATGTCATGTTCATATCCATCTCCATTACGAAATGGATTCCTGTCATCTGTATGGTATTGCGAATTTCGATCGGAAAGTCTGTATCGATCTTCTCTTTTCCTCCACTCAGGGGACTGATCCCTTTCATCTCTATATTTGCAGTTAACACGGTCATCTCTCTCCCTTTCTCTTTCCCCCTCTCGTCCTCTCTCTTTTCACGCCGAGGGGACACATCACATTCATGCCGTCGTCTATCACGACGATCAGAATCATCACGCCGTTTATCGTCTCCACTGTCATCAGAATGCTCACTGTCACAGTCATTCTTTCGCACACGTTGGGCACCCTCCTTTCGATCCAAACCACGCTTGCGAAACATGTCCCACAAGCGAATATTAGGCTCACCATCAATGTCCTCCTTTTTCACACCATCAGCTAATAGTGCAAGAAACATATCACGTCCAGAAAACTTATAATCTCCAGCAGTACGACCCTCAGGTCTGGACTGACTCTCAGGTTTAAACCAGTCACCCAACTCACCAAGCTGACGGACAGATTCAAGCACCATAGACAAAGCATTGCCAGTTTGATTGATTAACAAAGTCATCATAACCTGCTTATAAGCAACAGGGGAAGAACGGATAATGCGATTACGCCCAGAGGATGTTAACAAACCGTCCAACAATCTGTCAGCTGTACTCAGAAAAATCGCAGTTTTCATCACCTCCTCTTTCAGTCGCTGCACCGCATCGCGCAAAGTGTACCACGACCTGTCATTTACAGGCCAATCAGATTCAGTAGGGTATTTGTGATTACAGCCATCAGTCGCTAATTGGAGCAGACTAATATGTCCGACATTATTATAATTCCGAAAATGATCTTGTACAGTAGAATCGGAACTCAAAGAACAAAATTTCAAGGCATCTCCTGCATCTAACATGATACCCGCAGCGCCTAACTCATAAAGGCGTACCATCCACGTAAGCATGGCCTCACCAGGCCGTTGTCGAAATCGTTGCAAAATGTCACTAACCTCCTGTTGTGTAAAATCTTCTAAACTATCCAAAGGAATGCCATTCGGATTACCAGGAGCTTGTTGCAATTTTCGTCAAAAGACCGGATGCGCAGAAACCTCCGGACGAGCATCAGAAGAGGCCCGATCCATAGATTTAGAGGAAAAATCAGAATGAGAAACGTCATTAGAATGGGAAGAGCGACTACGGTCGCTGGAATCATCATGTTTGTCACAAGAAGTAGATTTACAGTCACGACCGGAGCGAGAAGACTCGCGCCTGTCAGATTCCTCAGCCGAGGAACCAGATTCATTTGAGTCCTAGATATTACCATCCCATTCATCGGGGTTCCAGTCCAGTCCGGCTTTCGCCACGACCAGACGCACCTTCCATTTACAAACACGACCACGACGATTCTTATATTTGTATTTCGCAATTCGAACTGCAGCCCTTTCGGCTATCGTCTGATAAGTTTCAAGTTTGTCGGCAAGCAATTTATTTTGACATCGTAAAAGAGTATTAGCATTTTGCACTTCAACAAACTTCTCTTCCATATCCACATATTGTTTCTGCAATTTTAAAAATTTCTCATGCACAATCCTGTACGCAGTTAAAACAATCCAACCTCTGCATCCTAAAACAGGAAGCTCATCTCCCTTCACTACCGGCGCTTTCTGCAAACAAGCAATCACATTAGCCGGCTCCGCCAGCTCCAAACAAGAACTCCAATTTTCACTCAAACCAGTAGAATCGGCCCACTATCGGGCCTAAGCCTCGTAAGGCGTTGATTCCTAGCCGGAAATTTCAACAGGCAATTTGAAAGTAGATTTAGACCTCCGCAAAAACATTTTGACTAACCAAAAAGATATATACAACTATAAACAAAAAATATATAGAAAAAAAACTTCGTACGAGCCGAGCGCAAACCAACAAGATAGAAATAATACAGCGCACACAGGCTTCGTAAACAGTTTGTGACGCCAGATGTAACGACCGGATTTTCGGACCAGATAAAATCAGCTCACCAGAGCACCACCAACCCAGCCAAAACGTAACCACCTCCCTCCTTAGGACCTATTTACAACAGGTATCTATGTTTCCTACCCAAGGATGGGGAATTAGCAATATACATGCTTAGATCTTCTACAATACCACACTCATACAATATAGTCTCGTGGCCACACGGGCCCAGACTAATCTACCCGAGGGCAGTTCTGATTACTTACCATCACACATTAATTTCTCTTTCTTTAGAGTCCCGTAAGACTATTCTCTATCTTTAGAGTCCCGTAAGACTATTCCTTTTGCATAAGCCACAATCCTGTGGGTATATACACCAGTGTCCCCCCTGGTGCTCTCTCTCTAATGCCCAAGCCACAATCTTGTGGGTATATACACCAGTGTCCCCCCTGGTGCTCTCATTAACGCCGCCTTACAACGACGATCACTTTCCTATGAATACTGTTAGCTCTTCAGGTTGCGGGAATCTCTCATTATTCACTAGAGGTACAATACTACAATAATATGGATCACACAAGAATGGCCGAATTACACGGTGTACAACTTATTCTCTATTTCAAGGGATCCTCTCTCCCTCATTATTCAGTTTCCATTTACCTGATCGGGGGTAGCATCCGTTCATACAATAGCACCTGACTAAAAGAAAGGTTAACTTTACTGTATGAGAATAAAATCTACACACTGGTTCATTAAGAACTGGGGTATCTTTATTCACTATAATAACAATAACAATATAATACTATACTATAACATATAGCCTGCAAAGGAAAATGAAAGATTAGAATGTGTGCACGCTAATAAGAAAGGGCCGACGTCACCTTATTAATATGAAGTCTGGACTCAGCAGTCATCTGGGTTCCCTTCTCGTCTGTGCCTTGGCTCGTCTTAGGGTCACACCTCTGCAGTCACGGATACACGTCTGCACCGCTATGCTCTGTCTCCTCCGCTTCCCTCCAAGTCACTGGAACCTTCCTCTCATCAGCTGCTTTCTCTCTGGCTGTTCTGCACGACTCCTCTCTCCTCTCGATCACGGACTTTCTTCACTTCTCAGCTTCGATCTTATACCTCAGTTTCTATCACTCTGTTATTCGTTCCCTCAACTAACTACTTCACTTTGTATGCTCTGATCTTAATGTCAAAGCTCGCCAGCTGCTCCAACTAAAATAACTTCAATCTTTCTAAGAGAGTATCAGCTTCTCTGTCTTTCTCGGACTTCAAAATGGCGACTGCCTGCCTTGGAATAATTAATCGATTTACAAAAGGGGGTGGTGATGAACAGAGTGTCTGAATTGAGCAGACCACTCTTACCCAGTCCAAAGATCAAGGCTTGATCCATCACCGTTATTTATCTCACTGCCCCATCCCAGCTCAGAACCTGGCTATATGCAAATCAGTCTGTCCCTGGCCCAGTGCATCATGGGAACAGGGCAGACTAAACTACCAAGCCAATTCTTTACCAGAAAGGAGACAAGCTACCGGGGACCGGTTTCTGGCATTTCAGCCTCTTCGGCCCGGCTTGCTTGAATCCTGATGGAGCAGTGAGAAAGGGACTCATGTCTGAGTATACCCTGCCACACCTATAGTGGCCAAAATCGATTTACAAAAGGGGGTGGTGATGAACAGAGTGTCTGAATTGAGCAGACCACTCTTACCCAGTCCAAAGATCAAGGCTTGATCCATCACCGTTATTTATCTCACTGCCCCATCCCAGCTCAGAACCTGGCTATATGCAAATCAGTCTGTCCCTGGCCCAGTGCATCATGGGAACAGGGCAGACTAAACTACCAAGCCAATTCTTTACCAGAAAGGAGACAAGCTACCGGGGACCGGTTTCTGGCATTTCAGCCTCTTCGGCCCGGCTTGCTTGAATCCTGATGGAGCAGTGAGAAAGGGACTCATGTCTGAGTATACCCTGCCACACCTATAGTGGCCAAAATCGATTTACAAAAGGGGGTGGTGATGAACAGAGTGTCTGAATTGAGCAGACCACTCTTACCCAGTCCAAAGATCAAGGCTTGATCCATCACCGTTATTTATCTCACTGCCCCATCCCAGCTCAGAACCTGGCTATATGCAAATCAGTCTGTCCCTGGCCCAGTGCATCATGGGAACAGGGCAGACTAAACTACCAAGCCAATTCTTTACCAGAAAGGAGACAAGCTACCGGGGACCGGTTTCTGGCATTTCAGCCTCTTCGGCCCGGCTTGCTTGAATCCTGATGGAGCAGTGAGAAAGGGACTCATGTCTGAGTATACCCTGCCACACCTATAGTGGCCAAAATCGATTTACAAAAGGGGGTGGTGATGAACAGAGTGTCTGAATTGAGCAGACCACTCTTACCCAGTCCAAAGATCAAGGCTTGATCCATCACCGTTATTTATCTCACTGCCCCATCCCAGCTCAGAACCTGGCTATATGCAAATCAGTCTGTCCCTGGCCCAGTGCATCATGGGAACAGGGCAGACTAAACTACCAAGCCAATTCTTTACCAGAAAGGAGACAAGCTACCGGGGACCGGTTTCTGGCATTTCAGCCTCTTCGGCCCGGCTTGCTTGAATCCTGATGGAGCAGTGAGAAAGGGACTCATGTCTGAGTATACCCTGCCACACCTGTAGTGGCCAAAATCGATTTACAAAAGGGGGTGGTGATGAACAGAGTGTCTGAATTGAGCAGACCACTCTTACCCAGTCCAAAGATCAAGGCTTGATCCATCACCGTTATTTATCTCACTGCCCCATCCCAGCTCAGAACCTGGCTATATGCAAATCAGTCTGTCCCTGGCCCAGTGCATCATGGGAACAGGGCAGACTAAACTACCAAGCCAATTCTTTACCAGAAAGGAGACAAGCTACCGGGGACCGGTTTCTGGCATTTCAGCCTCTTCGGCCCGGCTTGCTTGAATCCTGATGGAGCAGTGAGAAAGGGACTCATGTCTGAGTATACCCTGCCACACCTATAGTGGCCAAAATCGATTTACAAAAGGGGGTGGTGATGAACAGAGTGTCTGAATTGAGCAGACCACTCTTACCCAGTCCAAAGATCAAGGCTTGATCCATCACCGTTATTTATCTCACTGCCCCATCCCAGCTCAGAACCTGGCTATATGCAAATCAGTCTGTCCCTGGCCCAGTGCATCATGGGAACAGGGCAGACTAAACTACCAAGCCAATTCTTTACCAGAAAGGAGACAAGCTACCGGGGACCGGTTTCTGGCATTTCAGCCTCTTCGGCCCGGCTTGCTTGAATCCTGATGGAGCAGTGAGAAAGGGACTCATGTCTGAGTATACCCTGCCACACCTATAGTGGCCAAAATCGATTTACAAAAGGGGGTGGTGATGAACAGAGTGTCTGAATTGAGCAGACCACTCTTACCCAGTCCAAAGATCAAGGCTTGATCCATCACCGTTATTTATCTCACTGCCCCATCCCAGCTCAGAACCTGGCTATATGCAAATCAGTCTGTCCCTGGCCCAGTGCATCATGGGAACAGGGCAGACTAAACTACCAAGCCAATTCTTTACCAGAAAGGAGACAAGCTACCGGGGACCGGTTTCTGGCATTTCAGCCTCTTCGGCCCGGCTTGCTTGAATCCTGATGGAGCAGTGAGAAAGGGACTCATGTCTGAGTATACCCTGCCACACCTATAGTGGCCAAAATCGATTTACAAAAGGGGGTGGTGATGAACAGAGTGTCTGAATTGAGCAGACCACTCTTACCCAGTCCAAAGATCAAGGCTTGATCCATCACCGTTATTTATCTCACTGCCCCATCCCAGCTCAGAACCTGGCTATATGCAAATCAGTCTGTCCCTGGCCCAGTGCATCATGGGAACAGGGCAGACTAAACTACCAAGCCAATTCTTTACCAGAAAGGAGACAAGCTACCGGGGACCGGTTTCTGGCATTTCAGCCTCTTCGGCCCGGCTTGCTTGAATCCTGATGGAGCAGTGAGAAAGGGACTCATGTCTGAGTATACCCTGCCACACCTATAGTGGCCAAAATCGATTTACAAAAGGGGGTGGTGATGAACAGAGTGTCTGAATTGAGCAGACCACTCTTACCCAGTCCAAAGATCAAGGCTTGATCCATCACCGTTATTTATCTCACTGCCCCATCCCAGCTCAGAACCTGGCTATATGCAAATCAGTCTGTCCCTGGCCCAGTGCATCATGGGAACAGGGCAGACTAAACTACCAAGCCAATTCTTTACCAGAAAGGAGACAAGCTACCGGGGACCGGTTTCTGGCATTTCAGCCTCTTCGGCCCGGCTTGCTTGAATCCTGATGGAGCAGTGAGAAAGGGACTCATGTCTGAGTATACCCTGCCACACCATTAGTGGCCAAAATCGATTTACAAAAGGGGGTGGTGATGAACAGAGTGTCTGAATTGAGCAGACCACTCTTACCCAGTCCAAAGATCAAGGCTTGATCCATCACCGTTATTTATCTCACTGCCCCATCCCAGCTCAGAACCTGGCTATATGCAAATCAGTCTGTCCCTGGCCCAGTGCATCATGGGAACAGGGCAGACTAAACTACCAAGCCAATTCTTTACCAGAAAGGAGACAAGCTACCGGGGACCGGTTTCTGGCATTTCAGCCTCTTCGGCCCGGCTTGCTTGAATCCTGATGGAGCAGTGAGAAAGGGACTCATGTCTGAGTATACCCTGCCACACCATCAGGATTCAAGCAAACCGGGCCGAAGACGGCTGTAATGCCAGAAACCGGTCCCCGGGAGCTTGTTTCCTTCCCAGTGTAAGAATTGGCTTTTGTAGTTTGGTTTGCCCTGTTCCCACCATGCACTGGGACAGGAACAGACTAATTTGCATACAGCCAGGTTCTGAAACTGGGATGGTGCAGTGAGCTAAAAAACGGTGTTGGATCTAGCCCTGATCTCTTGACTGGGTGAGAGCTTTCTGCTTAATTCAGAGACTCTGTCCCTCACCACCCCTTGTTGTAAATATTTTTGTCCACCCTAAGCGTGGAAGGGTATTCTCAGATGTGAGACCCTTGCTCATTGCACCATCAGGATTCAAGCAAACCGGGCCGAAGACGGCTGTAATGCCAGAAACCGGTCCCCGGGAGCTTGTTTCCTTCCCAGTGTAAGAATTGGCTTTTGTAGTTTGGTTTGCCCTGTTCCCACCATGCACTGGGACAGGAACAGACTAATTTGCATACAGCCAGGTTCTGAAACTGGGATGGTGCAGTGAGCTAAAAAACGGTGTTGGATCTAGCCCTGATCTCTTGACTGGGTGAGAGCTTTCTGCTTAATTCAGAGACTCTGTCCCTCACCACCCCTTGTTGTAAATATTTTTGTCCACCCTAAGCGTGGAAGGGTATTCTCAGATGTGAGACCCTTGCTCATTGCACCATCAGGATTCAAGCAAACCGGGCCGAAGACGGCTGTAATGCCAGAAACCGGTCCCCGGGAGCTTGTTTCCTTCCCAGTGTAAGAATTGGCTTTTGTAGTTTGGTTTGCCCTGTTCCCACCATGCACTGGGACAGGAACAGACTAATTTGCATACAGCCAGGTTCTGAAACTGGGATGGTGCAGTGAGCTAAAAAACGGTGTTGGATCTAGCCCTGATCTCTTGACTGGGTGAGAGCTTTCTGCTTAATTCAGAGACTCTGTCCCTCACCACCCCTTGTTGTAAATATTTTTGTCCACCCTAAGCGTGGAAGGGTATTCTCAGATGTGAGACCCTTGCTCATTGCACCATCAGGATTCAAGCAAACCGGGCCGAAGACGGCTGTAATGCCAGAAACCGGTCCCCGGGAGCTTGTTTCCTTCCCAGTGTAAGAATTGGCTTTTGTAGTTTGGTTTGCCCTGTTCCCACCATGCACTGGGACAGGAACAGACTAATTTGCATACAGCCAGGTTCTGAAACTGGGATGGTGCAGTGAGCTAAAAAACGGTGTTGGATCTAGCCCTGATCTCTTGACTGGGTGAGAGCTTTCTGCTTAATTCAGAGACTCTGTCCCTCACCACCCCTTGTTGTAAATATTGGAATAATTAATGGCATTGATGCTAACGACTAGCTGACGCCTACAGACTGACTGACTCACTACCTCATGCTTTTGCTAATATGGAAGCTTGTCCCTTCATGGAAAGTTACGGTCAGTAACCTGCCGCCCACCAAGTTCTTGTACCTCCCCGTACCAAGGACACGTTCTCAGCCGGCCGGCCTGATGTTATGTTTTCGGCATGGAGAAAAATACAGTCTTTCGATAAGGGCCATCCTGAGCCGGTTCTCTCCAAGCGAACAACACCTCGTAACTAAAACATTACATTTGACCTAGAAGCATCTCAAGCTGCCGGGGCAGAAAGAAAGATGGAGTCTCTCCTGTTTGAGGCCTACAAGGCCCGAAATCAACATAACTCCATGAAAAGTATACTAACACTCTTACAAAATGACGGATTATCACTAATACTAATGAATCTATCCCTTAACATAGATTTATAAGCCCTGATCTAAGGAAAAGGGTACGGGATTGTGTCAACACGCCTTGTGTATAGGCTCTATTTATGGTTCTAATCCTTCTATTAGAATGATAGTAGACTAAATTCACCTCCAATCACCTTCCCTCAAGAATGGGCCGAAAAAGTCGGTCAGAACATTTCACACTTGAATTTAGGCTACTAATCATTCGCTAAATGGAACAAACATCAGTAGAGGAATAATATGAAACAAAATTAACTGATCTATTTCTTGTACCACATCTACAGAACTGGAGTAAGGAAGGGATGCACTGCATAAAGCAGCAAATAGCTACTAAAATGCTAATAGTAATCATGATACCCCCTAATATCTGTCGTAAAGAATGCAAGTCAGGTAACCAATTGAAGAGCCAGTCAAACCAGCCCTGGTCAATGTGTTTTCTAACCTCTTCAGTCAAGTCATGAAGTTTGTCAATATGAGCCTGAATGGATCTGGTATGATCCGATAAGTTGAAGCAACAAAGGCCCTCAAAGTCGGAACAGTCATGTCCATGTTTGAGCAAAAGATAGTCAACGGCAGCCCAGTTCTGCAAAATAGCTCTGCGTTCACCCTCGGCGTCTAGTAACATGTCAGATAAAATTGTAGAAGTATGATTAATGGATTTAACCATCCAGCAGGCCATCTTCCCAATGGATTTCGCATTATAAACTGCTAAGGCTGGAACACCAATAATTGAAGAAGCTAAACTAAGGTATTCAGATTTAGAAAATAAATGTAGTGTAGAGTCACAATCATCATGTAACATCACAGCATCGCGAACAACACGGGAATATGTACTGCAACAGTCAAAGGGGGTGTATGTTTATTCAATTTGCGGTAATCAACAGTCATGCGCCAATTATTATCACTCTTACGCACAGGCTAAACGGGATTATTCCAAGCAGAAGTAACCGGAGTTATAACTCCTGCATCCTCCAAATCCTGAATTGTAGCACTAATTTCTTCATGGCCACCTGGGATACGATACTGCTTTTGGGAAACAACCTGTGTAGCCTGGGGAATTTTTATAGGGGGCATTCTTAAGCGACCAACTCGTACAGGTCTGGATGATATATAATTTTTACTTCCGAATTGATTACAGCCATCATCTAAATGCAATGTCATTCCTTTCAAAATGTCAATTCCAATTATGTATTCCAGAAGTGGCACAACTAAAACAGAATATTCTTTTCAAGGAATTCTTCCTATTCTCATTTCAAGTGTAGTTTGCACTGCGGGGGTTTCCTTTCCACCTAAACCAGTAATTGTGAAAAATTGGCCTTTAAATTTCTTTGATTTTCCATGAATAAGAGTGGCCTCCGCTCCTGTATCTACCAATGCTCCGGCCCTTTGGATATTACGATATTTCCAAAAAATTTCAATATCTACATAGGGTCTATTATCTTTGTGAGCCCACCTGCGTACTGGAGCTTGACCTATTTCCTAGTCATTTTTACTGCGTTCTGATAACCAGGACAAATCAGGGTAAATGCTCTCATATTTCTTGGACGATAAAATGTCATGTTCATATCCATCTCCATTACAAAATGGATTCCTGTCATCTGTATGGTATTGCGAATTTTGATCGGAAAGTCTGTATCAATCTTCTCTTTTCCTCCACTCAGGGGACTGATCCCTTTCATCTCTATATTTGCCGTTAACATGGTCATCTCTCTCCCTTTCTCTTTCCCCCTCTCGTCCTCTCTCTTTTTCTCGCCGAGGGGACACATCACATTCATGCCGTCGTCCATCACGACGATCAGAATCATCACGCCGTTTATCGTCTCCACTGTCATCTGAATGCTCACGATCACAATCATTCTTTTGCACACGTCGGGCACCCTCCTTTCGATCCAAACCACGCTTGCGAAACATGTCCCACAAGCGATTATTAGGCTCACCATCAATGTCCTCCTTTTTCACACCATCAGCTAATAGTGCAAGAAACATATCACGTCTAGAAAACTTATAATCTCCAGCAGTACGACCCTCAGGTCTGGACTGCCTCTCAGGTTTAAACCAGTCACCCCACTCACCAAGCTGATGGACAGATTCAAGCACCATAGACAAAGCATTGCCAGTTTGATTGAATAACAAAGTCATCATAACCTGCTTATAAGCAACAGGGGAACAACGGATAATGTGATTACGCACAGAGGATGTTAACAAACCGTCCAACAATCTGTCAGCTGTACTCAGAAAAATCGCAGTTTTCATCACCTCCTCTTTCAGTCGCTGCGCCGCATCGCGCAAAGTGTACCACGGCTTGTCATTTACAGGCCAATTAGATTCAGTAGGGTATTTGTGATTACAGCCATCAGTCGCTAATTGGAGCAGACTAATCTGTTCGACATTATTATAATTCCGGAAATGATCTTGTACAGTAGAATCGGAACTCAAAGAATAAAATTTCAAGGCATCTCCTGCATCTAACATGATACCCGCAGCGCCTAACTCATAAAGGCGTACCATCCACGTAAGCAAGGCCTCACCAGGCCGTTGCCGAAATCGTTCCAAAATGTCACTAACCTCCTGTTGTGTAAAATCTTCTAAACTATCCAAAGGAATGCCATTCGGATTACCAGGAGCTTGTTGCAATTTTCGTCGAAAGACCAGATGCACAGAAACCTCCGGACGAGCATCAGAAGAGGCCTGATCCATAGATTTAGAGGAACAATCAGAATGAGAAACGTCATTAGAATGGGAAGAGCGACTACGGTCGCTGGAATCATCATGTTTGTCACAAGAAGTAGATTTACAGTCACAACCGGAGCGAGAAGACTCGCGCCTGTCAGATTCCTCAGCCGAGGAACCAGAATCATTCGAGTCCCAGATATTACCATCCCATTCATCGGGGATCCAGTCCAATCCGGCTTTCGCCATGACCAGACTCACCTTCCGTTTACAAACACAACCACGACGATTCTTATATTTGTATTTCGCAATTCGAACTGCAGCCCTTTCGGCTATCGTCTGATAAGTTTCAAGTTTGTCGGCAAGCAATTTATTTTGACATCGTAAAAGAGTATGAGCATTTTGCACTTCAACAAACTTCTCTTCTATATCCACATATTATTTCTGCAATTTAAAAAAATTCTCATGCACAATCCTGTACGCAGTTAAAACAATCCAACCTCTGCATCCTAAAACAGGAAGCTCATCAACCTTCACTACCGGCGCTTTCTGCAAACAAGCAATCACATTAGCCGGCTCCACCAGCTCCAAACAAGAACTCCAATTTTCACTCAAACCAATAGAATCGGCCCACTCTCGGGCCAAAGCCTCGTAAGGCGTTGATTCCCAGCCGGGAATTTCAACAGGCAATTTGAAAGTAGATTTAGACCTCCGCAAAAACATTTTGACAAACCAAAAAGATATATACAACTATAAACAAATAATATACAAAATAAACTTCATACGAGCCGAGCGCAAGCCAACAAGATAGAAACAATACAGCACACACAGGCTTCGTAAACAGTTTGTGACGCCAGATGTAACGACCGGATTTTCGGACCAGATAGAATCAGCTCATCAGAGCACCACCAACCCAGCCGAAACGTAACCCCCTCCCTCCTTAGGACCTATTTACAACAGGTATCTATGTTTCCTACCCAAGGATGGGGAATTAGCAATATACATGCTTAGATCTTCTACAATACCACACTCATACAATATAGTCTTGCGGCCACACGGGCCGAGACTAATCAACCCTAGGGCAGTTCTGATTACTTACCATCACACACTAATTTCTCTATCTTTAGAGTCCCGTAAGACTATTCTCTATCTTTAGAGTCCCGTAAGACTATTCCTTTTGCACAAGCCACAATCCTGTGGGTATATAAACCAGTGTCCCCCCTGGTGCTCTCTCTCTAATGCCCAAGCCACAATCTTGTGGGTATATACACCAGTGTCCCCCCTGGTGCTCTCATTAACGCCGCCTTACAACGACGATCACTTTCCTATGAATAACGTTAGCTCTTCAGTTTGGGGGAATCTCTCATTATTCTCTAGAGGTACAATACTACAATATTATGGATCACACAAGAATGGCCGAATTACACGGTGTACAACTTATTCTCTATTTCAAGGGCTCCTCTCTCCCTCATTATTCAGTTACCATTTACCTGATCGGGGGTAGCATCCGTTCATACAATAGCACCTGACTAGAAGAAACGTTAACTTTACTGTATGAGAATAAAATCTACAAACTGGTTCATTAAGAACTGGGGTATCTTTATTCACTATAATAACAATAACAATATAATACTATACTATAACATATAGCCTGCAAAGGAAAATGAAAGGTTAGAATGTGTGCACGCTAATAAGAAAGGGCCGACGTCACCTTATTAATATGAAGTCTGGACTCAGCAGTCATCTGGGTTCCCTTCTCGTCTGTGCCTTGGCTCGTCTTAGGGTCACACCTCTGCAGTCAAGGATACACGTCTGCACCGCTATGCTCTGTCTCCTCCGCTTCCCTCCAAGTCACTGGAACCTTCCTCTCATCAGCTGCTTTCTCTCTGGCTGTTCTGCCCTACTCCTCTCTCCTCTCGATCACGGACTGTCTTCACTTCTCAGCTTCGATCTTATACCTCAGTTTTTATCACTCTGTTATTCGTTCCCTCAACTAACTACTTCACTTTGTATGCTCCGATCTTAATGTCAAAGCTCGCCAGCTGCTCCAACTAAAATAACTTCAATCTTTCTAAGAGAGTATCAGCTTCTCGGTCTTTCTCAGACTTCAAAATGGCGACTGCCTGCCTTGGAATAATTAACCGCATGCGCGCTAGCGCAATTCTGCTCCTGTGCTGCGTTTTTTAAAACCGCACTTTATGTGACGAGCTGGGCTCGTCATCAGCGTGCGAGGAGGCTACGCCATGACGAGCCCAGCTCGTCATCAGCATGGAAGGGGTTAATGGCATTGATGCTAACGACTAGCTGCCGCCTACAGACTGACTGACTCACTACCTCATGCTTTCGCTAATATGGAAGCTTGTCCCTTCATGGAAAGTTACGGCCAGTAACCTGCCGCCCACCAAATTCTTGTACCTCCCAGTACCAAGGACACGTTCTCAGCCGGCCGGCCTGATGTTATGTCTTCGGCATGGAGAAAAATACAGTCTTTCGATAAGGGCCAGCCTGAGCCGGTTCTCTCCAAGCGAACAACACCTCGTAACTAAAACATTACATTTGACCTAGAAGCATCTCAAGCTGCCGGGGCAGAAAGAAAGATGGAGTCTCTCCCGTTTGAGGCCTACAAGGCCCGAAATCAGCATAACTCCATGAAAAGTATACTAACACTCTTACAAAAGGACGGATTATCACTAATACTAATGAATCTATCCCTTAACATAGATTTATAAGCCCTGATCTAAGGAAAAGGGTACGGGATTGTGTCAACATGCCTTGTGAATAGGCTCTATTTACGGTTCTAATCCTTCTATTAGAATGATAGTAGACTAAAGTCACCCCCAATCACCTTCCCTCAAGAAAGGGCCGAAAAAGTCGGTCAGAACACGTGCCCATAGTCTAGGCCAGAAAGAATGAGAGCTTCGACCATGATCCTTCTCATCCGGAAGGGAAGGAGGGAGAGGATCTTGTGCAGCATTCTCATGAGGCCGCAACAGGTGGCTGAGAGCTTGGTGGCCTGGTGGTTAAAGCTTTAGACAGTCAAGCCACATACCAAGACTCTTGATCTGGGCTTTTGGATCTGTTACAGGGCCAAGGCAGTCCTGCCAGAGGAGAGCAGGGTTGAAGGAGGGTGAGTTGCCAAGAAGCATGAGCTTGGTTTTATCCCCATTGAGCTTAACACATGAGAGTTCCATCCACGCAGCCGCCGCCTCTAAGCAAGGACCTAGTGTGCTCGATGACCTCACTGGGTGGTTTAATGCCACCACAAGCAGCTTTTAATCTGCATAGGTGATGATTGTTATGCCGAATGGATGGACGATCTCCGCCAAGGGTCTCATATAGATACTAAATAGAGTGGAGCTCAGGGAGGAACCCTGGGGGACCCCACAGCTGGGAGGAAACCAGTTAGACACAGGATCTCCTTCAAACACCTGGAAGAAATGGTCAGTGAGGAAGGAATGGAACCAGGTTAATGCAGTGCCAGTTACTCCAAGATTTTTGAGTCAACAGGTCAAGATGTTATGATTGACTGTGTCGAATGCGGCACTGAGATCTAGGAGGATGATTGCTGCAGTGCCTCCCTGGTCCAGTATCCTCCTCACCTCCTCCGTTACTGTCCAAAGTGCAGTCTCAGTCTCTAGCTGAGGCCGAAAGCCTGTTTCCGAGTATTGGAGAAGACTGTTAGATTCCAAATACTCTACCAGGGTGGTATTTATATATTTCTCCAGTAGGTTACTTAGCCAGGGAAGGAGGGAGATGGGACGATAGTTGGATAAGTTGTACTGGTCATGGTTGTTTTATTTTAGAAGGGCCTTCACCAGCGCACATTTCCATACAGGTGGCACCATACCAGAGGAGATAAATGAGTTTAGGATGTCAAGGATTACGGGGCAAATGGAATTAATGACTAAGGTGAGGGACTGTGGGGGGGCCGGATCAGAAGGAGAGCCTGAGGCTACCTTGGGCATAATTAGGTCTAGTGAGTCAGAGTCCAGGAGAGAGAATCGCTCTAATGAGAACTGGGATTCAAATTGCAGTTCTGCAATATGAGAGGCAGAGGAATAATTCCTAGAGGTTGGGAAGGACATGTAGACCTTTTGAATTTTTTGGTGGAAAAACTCTGCTAGGTTATTTTTTTTAAATTACATTTTATTGCTTTTCAAAAAGTAGAAAAAAAGAAAGAAAACAAAAAAACAAAGATACACACTTCACAGTATCATCATACAGAGTGATGATGAGCATTATCCACACTGCAAAAGCAGCCAAAATAATCAATAAATTATGACAACTACAAAAAAAAGAAAACCATGTCTTGACCGATTAATCATATACTGTCTCGTTGGGAGATAACCCACTTCACTCTGTTCATACGCTGTTGCTCTCTTCTGCAGAAATTGCCACAGCGGCTCCCATATATCCTTCGGCCTTGATACTGTTGATAATTCCTCTGCATATATCTCCACATTTTCTTTACAATTCTTTACAATACACAAGGTCTATGATCCAGTGTTCAGTTTTTGGTGACCGTTTCCCTCCCCAAGTTATGGCCACCCTGCGTTTAGCCATGAGCAACGCTAGTCATACAAATTGACCCATCACCCCCTTTGCATGTGGAACACAGCACAATAAACATACAAGGGGGGGTGCACTGTAGCTCCAGCCCCAACTTTTCCATTATATCCCGCACTACAGCAGTCCAATACAGGCCACCCTTCTACACCATAATGCTAGATGCAAGAAGTCTGCTTCATGACCAAACCTCACACAGCAGCTACAGTCACGTAGCCCATAGCGGTGTAGACTCGCCGGTGTATAGTACACCTGATGTATATACTTAAAATGTATTATATATAAATTTCCATCTATACTAAGTGTACTCGTTAAGCCACATATATATTCCCAGTCTGACTCCGATATCGGGGGCAGCAGACAGTCATTCCATATCTCCCAGCTTCTGTCCGGCTTACCCTTGCTCTCATTCCGTATAAGTCTATATAGCCTAGAGATAAACTTCTTATTGGTGGGGGCCATTTGGACCAGTTGCAATGAGTGTAATGTAGGAGGCTCCAGGGGGTAGGTGACATAGTGTGTTCTAATTACGCGTCTAAGCCTGTGTATTGCGAAGCGGGAAAACAGCGTGGGATTACCTATGTATTGCAGAGTGTCTGTACGTGGAACGATCCCTCAGAGTATAGATCTTGCATCAACCGTAGGCCTGCCTCTTTTAAAACCTGCATCCAGCCCGTCTTGTGGGTCACTGATAGTGCAGCGTGGTGTGCACAGCCGGGGCATATATGGGTAACTTGTGTGCTAATCTTCCTATCGTCTGCCATGCAGCGATCGTTGTGTCTGCTGCGTTAATTTCCATTTTTGGGAGTCCGCGATTCATGTGTGTGATCATACTATGTAGAGGGACAGGAGAGGCTCTCGCGCTTCTACTGCAACATGCAGGGTAAATGTGTGCGGTCTAACCCATTAGAGCGCATACTGAGTCTGAGCACTCAGATAATAGATATATAGGTCTGGAGACCCAAACCCCCCGTATCGTAAGTACAAGTGAGAACAGACCAACTCACCTGAGCATGCTTGCTTCCCTAGACCAATCTCAGTAAAGTCGTGCGGAGGGTTTCAAAAAACCCCTTCATCAGTACAATCGGGATGTTTGTAAATAAGTACAGAAACCGCAGCGAGACCAGCATTTTCACAAGTGCGATATGGTCCGCAAGAGGCAGTGGCAAGTTCACCCAGGCATCAACTTGTTGATCTAGAGCAGAGGTCTTCAAACATTTTTACTCTGAGCCCCCCCTCAGCAAAATGTTTTGAGGTCGGGCTCCCCTACAAAACTTTATGGGAAGGATTGGGGGAGCGGGAGGGACATGGCTGCGTGCAGGGAGCGGGGCTTATGAGATGATTTCAGAGACTTATAAAACAGCAAATGCATCAAACAAAAACATATATCCCAAATAAACTACTCCCCATAATTGGGGTGTTGTGAGCCCCTCATACTCTTTGACCCCAATGCAACAATACCTGCTGCACTAATGATAACTGCAGTCCTGAGTAGCAGGCTATCTCCTCTGCCTCTTTTACCTCGTCCCCACCATGATGGATCGTCACCTCTGTCCTAACGCTTGAAAAAACCATAGGCTCTGATGCCCCTTTTTTCAAAGGTAGACAGTCATACTTGTGATGCAGTGGGCCCCCCAAATTCCTGGCCCCCAGTCCTGCTGCATCTGCTCCTTTATGATAACCAGCAGTGGCCACTTACACACTTGGCAGTAGTACTAGCTTCACTAAAAAAAAAACTTATATTGTCACCTTCTTTGGGTATCTCTCTGAAGAAGCATTCTCTGGTCATTTGTAAACATAAAAATGAGTCTGCATACAGTGCTCCTTATTCTGGGCCTTCTCTTTGACAATATCTTTGAACCTCGCTCCTTTCCTAGACCATTTCTGTAAGGCCCCAAGGATCGAGAGGATTAGGGCTCTGCTTCTGAATGCAACCCTGCTGGCCTTCTACCTGCCACCCCATGGACTCGGCTTTCACAAAAAAAACTTCCCCTGTATGGTTAATACTGACTTTGAGATGCTTGTGCCTGAAACAAAGTGTGTGGCGGTAGTGCAGAAAGTTAAAAAAGAAACCGGCCTTCTTACCAACCATTAATTGATTGAGTCACTCAAAGCCAGGGCCACTGGAATTATGAGTTTCTGCAGCAGCAGCTTTTTCCACATAATTATCAGTTTAGTGCATTTGCTACATGTTCCGGAGCAGTGGAAGGCCCTTTGCAAAGATTGACTGGTAATCTTGTAGTTGCTTTCTGATGTATTTCGGTGATAAACTGGTACGAATGAGGTGAAATATTTCCCCTGACAGCGTTACTGCGACTTAAAATGACAAAGGAATGAAGTAATACTAACCACACAATGTGGCGCATTGTGCCACATAATTTACCTTTTCTTGACGCACAATTTAGTCAAACCTGCCACATAATGTTGTCCTCTTCTGCTGAATAATTCCAGTGGATCTGCTTAAAGCTTTATGGTGGCAAACATCTATTCTTTTTAAGATGTAATGTAAAGGAGTTGTCAGGTGGGATCTGGAGTAGTGGAGACACTTACAAAAATGTCTGCATTAGATACAGTTTGATTACTTATTACTAAAAAGTATATTTTGTTAGAACTTGTTTTATCTCAATCACTGCATCATTTTGCAGCAGCCTAGCTTAGAGTATGTAAATACTGTTTTAAAATATTGACTTACATATTCACAGTGCTTTCTGCTACAGTCTGGTACCTCATAGCACTATAAACAGGGCCATTGGAATTATGCGGCAGGAGAAGGCCAAATTATGCAGCATGGTTGACAATTCTGCAGCAAGCAAAGGCAAATTATGCTGCATATTTTGTGATAGCATTACTGCACTATTTTGCTATTTTTACACTTGTTAACATTGTCCCGGTCTTTATTGCCCCTCATAAGTACCACATTAACACTCACATATAACAATAAACAACATAAAGGTGACCAGTCAACCTTTAAAAAGGGCTTTCCACTGCGAGGTAACATGTGTTGCTGCATTTTTCAATCTGCAAATTATGCTGCAGATGATGGATTATGTGGCAAATGCGGGAAATTTCTAACTATGTGCTGAGAGTGCAGTGTGAGTATGAAAGTGAAGTGTGATAATGAGCAGTGAGTTGTCTGAATGCAGGGTGAATTCCCAGACACTTGAAGTTAATCTGCATGTTATTGATGTGGTGTAGGATTTCAGATATAACAATTGCTATTATGGAATTAATCAGGGAATCGAGGGTGAAATAAATAATGTGCTGATCCCGCAACAAACTTCCAGTCTACTGATTTGGGTTGCCAGCTCATTATTTTGATGTTGCAGATATTACAAAAATAAAGATTCACCTAAAGCCCTATTTTCAGCACTTATCTGTGCGTACTTTTAAAAGCAAATATTAAGCACTTTTAAATGTGTTCTAGGGCTGCCTGAATGATTTATGACTGAAAATAAAGGGAACAGACAGAAAGTCACTTTACAAATTAATACATACTTTTTTATTTAAAGACCCTATTTAGTGTCAAAGCAAGGTCTTTGCAGGCTCTTTAAACATACAAGGCTGGCATTTTTTCTATTGGCAACCCTTTTTTGTACTCCTTTTCATGAAATGCATTTTTTCACTACAGCAGTACATTTATAATACAATTGTAAGGAAAAGGCAGAGTCGGGGCCCAGGAAATAGAAAAAAAACTAAGCTTCGGTAACCAGTTCCTGAAGGTATTTAAATGGTATTTAAAGTCCTGTGAAATACTCGGTTGTGCTGGAGTCTTAATAAGACTCCAGACACTGCCCAGCCGAGTCCCCACTGACCTCTGGCCCCACGGCAACTCTGAGGGCTTCAGAGTAAATGAAGACACCCTGCAAATACAGCAAATAACCATCGCTGCACTTCCAGGCGTCTTCATTTACATGTGCTTGTAGAGGCCTTTGCGCCCCCCTGGGAACCCATCCAAGCCCCCCCAGGGAGGCGCGCCCCACAGTTTGAAGAACTGTGATCTAGAGTGCTGCAGGCCTGGCCATAATTTTCACGAATAACCAATTCCAGATCCCGATGGATCCATACCCCATGGTATTTAACTGATTCTGCAGATCATACCAACGGGAACGCCACATCAGGCTGAGTCGTGGATTCCGTCAGAGGGATAATGGTATATTTTTCCCAATTTACAACCCATCCTGAAAGTAAACCAAATCGAACATATTCCAGTAGCAGCTGCTGCGCCAGATATCGAGAGGGCTCGCGAACAAACAGCATCATATTGTCTGCATATAATGATATGGCAACTGGGCGATAGTTAAAGTTCAGGGCCGTTTCTCTATGCCTCTGCCATATAACAAACGCCAGTCGTTCTACCGCGAGTGCAAAAAGCAATGGGGACAAAGGACAACCCTGTTTACTATGGGCACTAAGCAGCCACCTAGTTTCCCTTGCACCATTGCACAGCACCCCTCCCCATCTAAGTGTGTCCGCAGTGGGGTAAATGCAAAACCTCGTCAGATCAGGATTAGCACACCCCTCGCATATGATGAATATGAAGAGGCAAGTCTTTATCTGCCCCATTTGAGGGCAATACCACATTCTTTTTACCTGGTTAAATGCATTTCCCACAGAAGAGCAATATGTGTGCCATGGCAAGATAGATAAGCAACCACCTGATGTATTTTCTTTGGGGAGTTTAGCCCTCTGACATTCCAAGTTAAAAGTCTGTATCCTTCACCCATAGCTAATGCTAACATTTTCAATCGACCCAGCAGTCAAGTTGGACCAGAGCAGGATTGTGCCATACATTTCCGATCCACAGTAATCTCAATCTCCCAGTCTAGACAACAAATTTGCAAGAAACAAAACAAAAAACAACATATTTTCCAGCCCTCTACTCCTCCTCCCGCCACCCACTCCAACCTCCCAATTAGGTTGAGTCTTTCTCCCACCCCCTCCCTACCATTCACCCAGTCATCCGTAGAAAACTATACAATAGGGGAACATCCACTTGAGGGGAAGGAACGGCTGCAAACACTGACCATATGATGAGGTGGCAAGGCTATAGCTGTATGTCACACTCTTGCACCATTAAAAATGAGCCGGATCGAAACCCGGGATACCCCGCCTTCAATAACAGCATAACATCATTCAAAAGGCGCATTGCTCCTGCCTCTGATTCCGAGCTGAGCCTGCACCAACTATAACATATTAATCAGGCACATTTCCAAATACATCCACAAAGACATAGAACTGCTATTAATGGTCCGAGTCTTCTGGGTCTAGCAAGGCTGACACGCTCGCCGAGCCACCCTGGCGGGGTCCATTTTTGCATATGTTTTGCATGTGTGTTTCGTGAATTTCAAGGCTGACTTAGAGTCTGCAAAGAAATGCGCCTGACCATTGTGTGTTATTTTCAATTTAGCTGGATATAACATAGCATATGTGACAGAGGCAGTCTGTAGGATCTTTTTTACCGGTACAAACTCCCTGCGGGCCGGCAGCACAACAGGAGTGTAGTGCGGGAAGAAGGACAAGCTGTTACCCTTATGATTTATAGGACTCTTGGCTCTGGCTTCCCTCAATATAGCATCTCTGTCCGCATAATTTAACAGGCGTGCAATGATCGGGTTGGTGGCGCACCTGACTTGCTTCGAGGGACCCAGAGACCAGGTGCGCTTTCTCCATGATCATGACCGCAGACAGCACCAGACAAAATAATTTGCGCAACAGATTATCAATGATATAGCAGTGGATTGTGGCAGACTAATTATACAAAGGTTGTTCCGTCTGGAGCAAGCTTCCAAATCCTCGTTTTTAGCCTTTATTTTGTTTTATTATTTATTTTATTTTGTGTTTTACAGAGAGCAAACTTTACCTGTGAGGGTATCAGAGCTCCTTACATGGTATACAGTGGTGAACAAACAACACGTTTAAAGTGCAGAAATATACATAGTCAACGAAGGAAGGCAAGGGATGGGGTGATGAGAACCTGGGGAAAAAGGGGGATACAGGTGCATGTTTACAATCATAGTTGGAGTCAGTGAAAACAAAGGTCCCGCTATGTTTACAATTATAGTTAGAGTCAGTGAAAACAAAGGTCCCGCATATATTTTCGTCGGGGAGAATTGGTAGTCTGTGGAAGAAGCTATAGTTTTAGATTCTGCTGGCAAAATCTAGTGGTAGAGGGCCGGCCTTAGATGAGGAATTTACCCACGAGGAAGGATTTGGCCTCCTTTTTTGAAACGTACCAGAGAAGGGATTCTTCTGATAACTGGTGAGAAGGAGTTCCAAATTCTTGGTGCTGCTCGGGTGAACGCCCTATTGTAGGTTCATTTTTTTTTAAGGAAGACAGATTGGAGTAAGAGGTTTCCAGCGGTCCAGGAGTTCCTGCTTACTCCTGATACCACAAGTTTCTGTGCCAGATAAGCAGGGGAGTTTGTTTATAGAACCTTGTGAGTAATGCAGGCCAGTTTCAACTGGATTCTGGCCTCAAGAGGGAGCCAGTTTAGCGCTTTCATGTGTGGGGAGATGTGGTCGAATTTCCTGGTGCCTGTGAGTATTCTGGTGGTCGCGTTGAGGCAGGCTTTTAGAGGTGCTAAGAAGATCTTTGGTAATCCAGTGAGGGTGGAACAGCCATATTCCAGTCTAGAGATGACCAGTGCTTAAACTGCAATTTTTAAGTCAGGAGCATCTAAGAAAGGTTTCTGCTTCCATAGGTAGCTCAGGTGGAATCTGGCTGCTTTAGCCATCGAGTTAATGCAGTCTCGCATGTTCAGGTTACAGTCGAGGATTATTCCCAGGGATTTGGCAGAGTCCACGATGGTTGGCGGGCAGGTCAGGGCTGTGATGGCCTTGATCCACATCTGAATCTCTGGATTGGCTTTTAAAGGAGAGATTAGGAGAAATTCAGTTTTCTTAGCGTTAAGTTTGAGTTGGTTATTGGCTAGCCTTCAATAACAGCATAACATCATTCAAAAGGCGCATTGCTCCTGCCTCTGATTCCGAGCTGAGCCTGCACCAACTATAACATATTAATCAGGCACATTTCCAAATACATCCACAAAGACATAGAACTGCTATTAATGGTCCGAGTCTTCTGGGTCTAGCAAGGCTGACACGCTCGCCGAGCCACCCTGGCGGGGTCCATTTTTGCATATGTTTTGCATGTGTGTTTCGTGAATTTCAAGGCTGACTTAGAGTCTGCAAAGAAATGCGCCTGACCATTGTGTGTTATTTTCAATTTAGCTGGATATAACATAGCATATGTGACAGAGGCAGTCTGTAGGATCTTTTTTACCGGTACAAACTCCCTGCGGGCCGGCAGTACAACAGGAGTGTAGTGCGGGAAGAAGGACAAGCTGTTACCCTTATGATTTATAGGACTCTTGGCTCTGGCTTCCCTCAATATAGCATCTCTGTCCGCATAATTTAACAGGCGTGCAATGATCGGGTTGGTGGCGCACCTGACTTGCTTCGAGGGACCCAGAGACCAGGTGCGCTTTCTCCATGATCATGACCGCAGACAGCACCAGACAAAATAATTTGCGCAACAGATTATCAATGATATAGCAGTGGATTGTGGCAGACTAATTATACAAAGGTTGTTCCGTCTGGAGCAAGCTTCCAAATCCTCGTTTTTAGCCTTTATTTTGTTTTATTATTTATTTTATTTTGTGTTTTACAGAGAGCAAACTTTACCTGTGAGGGTATCAGAGCTCCTTACATGGTATACAGTGGTGAACAAACAACACGTTTAAAGTGCAGAAATATACATAGTCAACGAAGGACACCCGACCTGGGTAGCCGTGCGCTCAAGAAATATAGTTCTAACATAACATAACATTGGACAGTCAGTTTTAGGGTATCATTCAGTTAGAGGATCTCCTCAAGCAATGAGATATTGATGTATATTTGGGTATCGTCCGCATACATATGGCAGGAGATGTTGGCGGCACGAAGAACTTAAGTGATTGTTTCTAAGTAAAGATTAAAGAGAGTGGGGGACAGGGTTGAGCCTTGGGGGACTCCAACCGTGACCGGGGTGGGAGCTGATATGTTGCCATTGATGAGGAATCTCATCTCTGGGAGTAGTTGTGGAGGAAGGACTTGAACCATTCTAGGACCACGTCATCCAGACTCATCCTGATTCTGAGGCTTTCAAGTAGTTCTTCATGGTTGACCTTATTGAAGGCAGAAGATAGGTCTAGGAGGATTAACAGGCAGGTTTTGCCTTCGTCTAGGGCGTGGAGGGCATCATCCGCGATGTGGAGCTTAGTGGTTTCAGTGCTGTGCCCGGGTCTGAATCCAGATTTGAAGTTATCCAGTAGGTGAAAGTTGTTGAAGTGCTGACTTAGTTGCTGATGTACACACTTCTCCAATACTTTGACTAATAGCGGGAAATTGGAGATAGGTCTGAAATTGTCAGGGGAGGCTGGATCCAGTGATGTTTTTTACAAAATAGGGAGGACTTTCAAAGGGTCCGTAATTGAACCCTGCTGGAGAGAGGCGTTGATTATTGTAGTCCAGCAAGGTACGATGGATTGGGAGGTGGAAGCGAGGCAGTTGAAAGGTAGTGGGTCGTTAAAGGGGTTATTAAGGTAGAGAGGGTTTTGGAGATGGAGTCTTCATTATAGTATTCAAAGTCAGTCCAGCGGGCTTGGTTTTTAGGTGAGGCCAGAGGGGGTGGTACAGAAAAAAGGGGAAGGACAGGAAGGGTTTGAGAGTAGGTGGCGGTGTTCAATTGCTAATGCTGTGATTTTGTCATTGAAGAAGGAGGAGAATTCCTCTGACGATATTAGAGATTTAGGGGATTCTTTCTGTGTTTTAGCCAGTTAATTAGTTTCTCCATATGGAGTATCTGTGTCAGCGATTTCACCTGTGAGTCCTGCGTGTCCGAAAGCCTGTTTTTCAAGACGTCAAGAATTCGTCCGTGCGTGTCCACCTTCTTTTTGACCACCTCTACGCTAGACGTGAGTGCATCAACCTTACTGTCTATGGTTTTTAGACCTAAGGGCAGTTCCAGCAGGATGGTTCTTGTGTCTTCCTCTGGGCTCTCAACAGTGTCCGATGTGCTCTGTTTCGCAGCTTGTTCCAACATTGTCTCCGTTGCACGCTTATCCGGTTTACTTTTTAATGGGATTTTCAGCTGCTTGGGAACAGGCTTTCCCATAATGGCAGATCTTACCAGCAATGTACCTGACTCCAATCACACAACTCTCTCTTTTCGCCCAGTCTGGGAATACGCAGGTCTCCGCTATCAGCGTCTTAAGCTGGACCCCACTGTGGTGCGATCTCACAGCAGTCCCCTCAGCCAAGGCCTCACAGTCAACAAGCAGAACCCAGACCTCTCATCTGCCACACTCTAGGCTTCAGTAGTATGTGCTCCACAGGGCCCCACTCAGCTCTTCCCTGTTTCGTCGCCACGCTCTCCTGTTCCCAGCGCTGCAAGATTTTTGGGTCTGCTCCTCGGCCCACCAAAGCAAGCTCTCCACACAGCTGTACAGGCACAGATTCAGAGGTCTATAGAGCATCCCCAGTAGCACGCTGGTTCTGCAGCCCGCTTTGTCCCCATATATGGAGCCCAACACTAGCCCACTACACAGGCCAGAGGCACCAGCAGGGCCCCAGATACCCCGGTCTGTCGAAGCAGTCCGGTCTGCCCCCTGAGCCAAACCACTGGTACTGCCACACCGGCGGCAGCACAGCCAGGCCAAGCGCCTCACAGGAAGGAGAGCAGGTGTGGCCCCTACACCCTGCCCAGCCCGACCAGCCCGCTCCGGTGCACCCGGACCCCGCTGAGGTGATTACCCGGGGGCGCCCAGGCCCAACCATGCAAGCCCGCCCATGCCTGACACAGCGAGGGGCCCCTGCCCCACTCATTGCACTCTCACAGGGCTCCCAGGAGGGTAGATCTTCGGGCAATATTGCCTCCTCCGTTTGTCGTCCATTGGTCCCTTGCAGCACTGTAGCATTGAGGCCAGTCCTCTGAAACACTCTTCCACCCGTTTGCCCCATGACTCCTGATGCACCTCAGCTCAGCTGTCATGGTTGCGCTTCAGGATGTTCTGGTTGCACTGCTTGAGGAAGCCACAGTCCAGCTCAGCAGGATCTCACATGGTGCCCGTCCAGCGCTTCAGAGCTCCTCGCTCCGTCTGCACTCGCGGTCTGCTTGCCTAATTCTCGCCGCCTTGCTTACAGAGTCACCTCCCAGTTTGATGGGTTCCCACCAGTTCAATTACGCCACATTAACTCCGAGTGCGGCTGAGGCGATTTCCAGACGGGTTGTTAGGTTTGTCAGGTGTCCTGGATCATTCGTATTTGCAGGATGAATTAGCCTGGAGTACGGAGCGCCTTCAAGAGTCATCCATTCTGTTTCACGATGTAGCCACGCCCCCCAAAAAACTTTGCTAGGTTGTTACGCCACCTCTAATATTGGTTTCTGGGGCAGGGTGGAGAGAGATTTAGCAATTCCGAAGATCTCTTTGGGTGAGTTTGCGGCTAGGTTAATTTTATTCTCGTAAAATGTCGATTTGGGCAGCTTTAATTCCTGACTTGTATAGCCTGATTGCCTCTCTACAATCTGATTTCCTGGGTTCTGAATAATTCTGTCTCTATAATCTATAAACAGAGCAGAAAGACTATGCTCTGTAATGTTATTTGGGCTTGAGATAGCCCTGTGCAGGGTTGAAATGTGAGGGCTAGAGCCCTGCCTGAAAAATTCTTTTTAACTTCACCACTCTAGGAGTATCTGCATCTTCCTTCATTGCAAAATGAATGTTTTTTAATCAACAGTGGTTACTTGCTGGGCACCTGACTGCTGTGAACTGAAAGTAAAATAACTTCATTATCATCCTGAAATGCCCTACACGTAACAGTGTATGTATGCACTTCATATCTCATAACATACACACCAGGGCATTAAGGGCCAGATGTAGGTAGCCAAATACCGGTCCGTAACGGCCAAAAATACCCAATTTCGGTCGTTACCAACCGGTATTTGGATATTGAGATCTAGGGTCATAAAAAATACTGATTCAGTAAATACAAGTCGGTAATATTACCAAATCGGTAATTTTACCGAATCAGTAATTTTACCGATTCGGTAATTTTACCGAATGGGTAAATAAGAAATGCTAAAAAAATGAGTTTTGAGATGTAGGTAACTTCTAAAATACCGAATTTCATGAAATTCAGTATTTAAGAGTCAGTATTTACCATGGATTGAAAGCAGGTGGTAACCAGGTGCAGGACATAAAAAAGGGCCCAAAATGCAACAGTGTGACCAGAATGATGGCATTCTACGTGATAGCAAGGCGGCTACGGCTACAGGCAGCAGGAGAGAGGGTCTGGAGAAGGGAGGAGCAAGTATACAGGCAGAGGATGACGCTATTTCAACTAACTGAGCCAGAGATACTGCAAAGGTACAGGCTACACCCCCACACCATCCTGGACTTGATCAGGGACCTGCACTCACTTTTGGAGCACCCAACCCCAAGGGCACACGTCATCCCACCCCATGTGCAGGTGCTGTGTAGCCTACACCTGCTTGCATCTGGGAGTTACCAGAGTGTGATTGCTGCGGTAGGTGGGGTGTCCCAGATCTGCCTGTCCCGTTCCATTAGGAAGTTCTTAGAGGCCATGATGCAGAGAATGCATCATTACATCAGTTTCCCTGAAACTCACACCGAACTGCTCAAGACCAAGACTGACTTTTATCAAATTGCACATTTCCCACATGTTATCGGCTGTATTGATGCCACCCACATCCCAATATGCCCACATGCTGCCACAGAGTACATTTACAGGAACAGAAAGTCAACCCACACAATCAATGTACAGGTAATCTGTGATGCCAAGAACATTATCACGGACATAGTGGCCAAGTTCCCAGGAAGTACCCACGACTCCTACATCTTTCAGAACAGTGGGATCTACACACGCCTGACAGCGGGGGAATTTGGCGAAGGATACCTGCTAGGTAAAACACTGTGTGACACTCCCTTGATACATATTGCAGATGTATGTGTATGTGTGCATGTGAGTAATGGCTTTTTCATTTTCAAATAGGGGATAGTGCATATGCCATCCGCTCTTTCATTCTGACACCCTACCTCAACCCTTCAACCCCCAGCAAGAGACGATACAACGTGGCACACAAATCTACTAGGAACATTGTGGAGCACACCTTTGGGCTGTTAAAAAGCAGGTTCCGCTGCCTCCACAATATAGAGGGGCACGGCAGTAATCACCAATCATCTGCTGCAAGATGATTGCAACTTGTGCAATGTTGCACAACCTTGCTACTAAGGAGGCCACCGAGGTAGAATTGAGCGACTATGAGGACCATGATGATGAACATGCACGGCCTGAACCCAACACAGCAGTAGTTGCGACACCAACAGATGGCAGACACAGACGGCAGAGATCACACGCAACTACTTTTAAGTAAGTAAAGAGACACAGACAGGTGGAGTATGCACCCAACATAGTTTAACATTTGGCACTACGCAGGTACTCAAAAGCACAAATGTGCAACACAAATATAATACATGTAATGATGGAAGTCCTGGGTCACTTCCCCATTTACTGTACAAGTCATTTCCGCCCACTCCTACCAGTGCCAGATGTAAGTGCCTTGCTCTCTTCACTGTGTTTTTGGGCTGTTGGCTCACCATGGTGCCTGCTGCTCCTTTTTGTCTCAACAACAAGGGGGCTTGTCATGCTGCTCCTACTGGTGCTTTCCTCACTTTCTGGTACATCCAGAGCAGCAGTTTGTGCTGTCTGTGCATTAATCAACACCTCTACAGCACTGGTCATTCTAGCAATGTCCCTAGACACCTCCTTACTGTTGTGTGTGAGTCCCTCAAGCATGTTGATGCATCGTCTGCATAGCAGGGAAGTAGCTGTGGTTCGGCCATTCATAGCCTTACTTTGTTGCTGCGCATGCTGCCTCTCCTTGCACCTTGCTAACATGTCCTGGTCCAGTTTACTGCACAGAAGCTGCACTGATTGTGTCATGTCACGCATCCCTACAGACATCTCCTTGTTCACATCAACCAGTTCTCTGATGCCCTTCCCTATGTCTTCCATATTTGTGTTCAGGTTCCTCATCTGGTGTTGCACAGACTGGATGACCTTCCTCTGCATCCTTTGAATCTTGACCATGCTACCCTCCAGCCCACGGAAGACACTGGGACCCTCCACATGTGCTGCAACACTGCTATCTCTGGGCCTGCGGCGTCTGGTACCTGTACGGGCACCCTCTGCACTGGACTGCTGTGTGGCAGTGCTTCCTTCCCCAGCCAAGGTTTGAGTGTCATCCCCCTCCATGTCACCTGCTGATGACTCCATTGGGACTAGTGGGGCAACTACATGCCTCTTGATCTTTTGTGATGCAGGTGTTGTTAGAGGCAGTGACGCAGGTAGTTCAGGTGATTGCATTGGCAGAGGGGATCCTGAACATTCTGGGGACGCCTGCAGCAGTGGAGACATTTCAAGGTCTTGGGATGGTGTCTGTGTTGTTGGTTCATCTGTGTCCTCTGTGACATTCTCTGCACTTGTGCCTGCCTCCTGGCTGTCATCCCTCTCTGGTGCCTTGCCTTCCAACTCCCTGGTACGCCTGAGAGATGTCTCGCCTGTGGACATATAAGCATACATTAGCTCTGTGCTCCTGCCTCACAGCCTCTACAATTAAATGATTCACACTGAAACACTGCACATGTTGCCTGCACTTGATTATGTCTGATATGATTTGCCTAACTTGTTGCTTGCTGTGCTGTATGACATGGTGTTTTCATTTCATGACTACATATCCCATAATGCATTGCTCCTGTATAGTGCTTCCTCTACTGGACTGAGGTTAACTTTGCCACATAGGGAAATGGGAAGGTGATGGGGTGGGGTGATTGCTGTGCATGCTTCTTACCTTTTCTGGTGGCAGCTCTGGCTGAGCTGTCTGCATCTCCCAGTCCACAGACGCTCTCTGGTTCAATGGTGACCCCACCAGCTTCTCCTGCTCAGTCAGGGGGGTGTACTGTTCTTCCCTCCTCCAGTTTTGTTTGCCTCTTTGAGGAGCTTGTTTTCTTAGTCAGGCTCCTCAGGTTATACCACCTCTTTTTCAGGTCATCTATGTCCCTAAGAGTCACTCCTACAGCATTCACTTTTGCTTGTATGTCAAATCTTCCTTTTGGCAGATTCAGCCAATGTCAGGGACAGCTTGCCAAACAATTTCTTGTGTTCCTTCACCACCTCCTCCACGAGGATCTGCAGCTCCATGGTGCTAAATTTTATTTTTCTCTTCGTCTCTGGAAGTTCCTTTTTACTGCTGCTTGCCATTTTCAGAGTTTAAAAGCACAAAACTTTTCCTGTGGCTCAGGGACTCAGCTAAGCTTTCACAGCCTCTCCAGAAGCTTCTAATTACTTGCAGCTGCTTGTGTAGCCACTTCCTGGTAGGGAGGAGGAGGGTGGTAGCACCTGATTGGCTGCCTACTCAAGGTTCATTTTTTTTGCTTTCCGATTCGGTATTTACCGAATCGGTATTTATCGATTCGGTATTTACCGAATGAGAATTTCCTATTCATTCCTATGGGCCTTTTGGCCCATAGGAATGAATGGAAAAACAGATTCGGTAAATACCGATTCGGTAAATTCCGAATGTCAGATTCCGAATTTTACCGATTCAGTAAAAAACACCGAATTTTTACCTACATTGCATTTACCGATTCTGAAATACCGAATCTGTAAAATTCGGTATTTTAGAGTTGGTAAATTGCAATTACCTACATCTAGCCCTATATGTTTTACACATTTGACAATATGACAATGCCCTTTAAATTCAAATCAAACACATTTTTCGGTTACTCCACAGAAAGCTAAAATCTTCATAATAAAATTCTAAGCAATCTAAAAGCAAAAATATTGCCTTGAAAGGATACCAAACCTCAAAGGGAAGCTATACCTGAAGCTCAGAGATGGCTGCCATCTCTCCAGATGTATGAGAGTCGATGGCCCACTGGCATACATAGCTAACCGTCAGTGCTCTATAGAGTGGAACATTCCCTACATGCACACAACTTAAGTCCAGTCAGTGGTAGTTGGTGTACCAACTTTAAGACGTTCATTTAACAGAAGGCCCTCTGCATAGATGATCTCAAGGTACTACTACCTTGCACCTTAATCTGCATAACAGTAAGCAACATTTTCAGTGCAGCATCCTGACAGCGCCCCACCGCATCAATGGGGCTCCTGGCTTTCCAGTATTTGTACCAGAATACCTTCTTTAAAAAAAGTATTTTACTAGTTTCAAACCACTAGATAACATTTTGAAATGTACCAAACCCAATTAACAACTTTGAAGAAGCATAATTAGGGTGTCCCATCTCAATATTGATTCATTATGGTATTTATTCATATTTTGTGACCAGAATCAGTTACAAAATGTTAATATTTTACCATGAATTAAAAAAAGGTATTCGCCTAATCGCAAAAGTGAAGTGGTCCCCGAGGGATCCTTAACCCTTTATGGATGTTGGCAAAAATATTTTTAGGATTAGGCAGTGGTCCATTGTACCACTGACTACTCATAGAAAAGCTATGTGTAATTTTTCATGTTTTTAAATGCAGACCAATTTTCTTTAAGGAAAAAAAACAATCACAGACATGGTGGTTTGCTGGGGTCCATCCCTGTGATTGTGGGCAATCGTAATGAGTCTCAATTTTCAACCTTCCTCGTGAATTTTGATGAGGTGGGTTGAATGACATTGACAACCCAATATGATTGTGAATTATGTGAACTGAAATCAAAAACAATTTGGGAAATGTCAGTGTGCAATTTGCCACCACTTTTGCCAAATCGATTCTTTAAACAGGAGGCCCATGGAGGTGTTGCAGCACTCATGAGCATACAGATTGGAAACTGGTTCACATGACCTTTCTTCATGGTGAAAAGTTTGCCCTTCCACCAAATATTGCAACTTCCCTTGCACAACTCTTGCATTCAAAATGCTATGTACTTCATACTAATTATCTGGACTGGACTAAACGGGCAAAAGCATGAAGCAAGATGTGTCTTTTCAGGACAAGCCTTTAACAGGACGTTACAAATGGGGGTGGGGTCGCACACTACTCACACACTGGTGGTGACGCCCCTAAGGACTCTGGTCAATGTAGTAACGTGTTCGCGATGCATCATCTTTTGATCTTCTGCTATCTTCGCTGTCTTCGCCATCCCTGGACACGTGTTTCGGGGTATCACCCCTCGTCAGCAGGAATAGGCAGTGTTCTGGGGTTGCCGATGGCTGCCAATATCTGCCAGGTATAGTACCACAAAGGCGCGTAGGTGCGGATCCCAGGCTCGTCAGCCCGCTGCTCAAGGGAGCTTTAAAGTTACAAATGGGGGTGGGGTCGCACACTACTCACACACCAGCGGTGTCTCCCCTAAGGACTCTGGTCAATGTAGTAACGTGTTCGCGATGCATCATATTTCGATCTTCTGCTATCTTCGCTGTCTTCGCCATCCCTGGACACGTGTTTCGGGGTATCACCCCTCGTCAGCAGGGATAGGCAGTGTTCTGGGGTTGCCGATGGCTGCCAATAGCTGCCAGGTATAGTACCACACAGGCGCGTAGGTGCGGGATCCCAGGCTCGTCAGCCGGCTGCTCAAGGGAGCTTTAAAGTTACAAATGGGGGTGGGGTCGAACACTACTCACACACCGGCGGTGTCGCCCCTAAGGACTCTGGTCAATGTAGTAACATGTTTGCGATGCATCATCTTTTAATCTTCTGCTATCTTCGCTGTCTTCGCCATCCCTGGACACGTGTTTCGGGGTATCACCACTCATCAGCAGGGATAGGCAATGTTCTGGGGTTGCCGATGGCTGCCAATATCTGCCAGGTATAGTACCACAAAGGCGCATAGGTGCGGGATCCCAGGCTCGTCAGCCCACTGCTCAAGGGAGCTTTGAAGTTAAAAATGGGGGTGGGGTCGCACACTACTCACACACCGGCGGTGTCGCCCCTAAGGACTCTGGTCAATGTAGTAACGTGTTCGAGATGCATCATCTTTCGAGCTTCTGCTATCTTCGCTGTCTTCGCCATCCCTGGACACGTGCTTCAGGGTATCACCGCTCATCAGCAGGGATAGGCAGTGTTCTGGGGTTGCCGATGGCTGCCAATATCTGCCAGGTATAGTACCACACAGGCGCGTAGGTGCGGGATCCCAGGCTCGTCAGCCGGCTGCTCACGGGAGCTTTAAAGTTACAAATGGGGGTGGGGTCGAACACTACTCACACACCGGCGGTGTCGCCCCTAAGGACTCTGGTCAATGTAGTAACATGTTTGCGATGCATCATCTTTTAATCTTCTACTATCTTCGCTGTCTTCGCCATCCCTGGACACGTGTTTCGGGGTATCACCACTCATCAGCAGGGATAGGCAATGTTCTGGGGTTGCCGATGGCTGCCAATATCTGCCAGGTATAGTACCACAAAGGCGCATAGGTGCGGGATCCCAGGCTCGTCAGCCCACTGCTCAAGGGAGCTTTAAAGTTAAAAATGGGGGTGGGGTCGCACACTACTCACACACCGGCGGTGTCGCCCCTAAGGACTCTGGTCAATGTAGTAACGTGTTTGCGATGCATCATCTTTCGATCTTCTGCTATCTTCGCTGTCTTCGCCATCCCTGGACACGTGTTTCGGGGTATCACCCCTCATCAGCAGGGATAGGCAGTGTCCTGGGGTTGCCGATGGCTGCCAATATCTGCCAGGTATAGTACCACACAGGCGCGTACGTGCGGGATCCCAGGCTTGTCATCCCGCTGCTCAAGGGAGCTTTAAAGTTACAAATGGGGGTGGGGTCGCACACTACTCACACACCGGCGGTGTCGCCCCTGAGGACTCTTGTCAATGTAGTAACGTGTTTGCGATGCATCATTGTTGTAATTTAACAATGGCCGAGTTAGCTCTTAGCTGTGCTACACGTTTTCCCGCTTAAATTGGCTATACATGAAAACGCCATTTTGTAGGTTACGGCGGCCATTTTAGACCGTAAGCGGCCTCGTGGCTAGCATGCCCTTTTGTCCGTTGTCCGTGCCACTGACCACTCAAGTTTGCCCAGCAACAGGCTATTTTTAGTACTGGTTAACCCGTACATGCGCAGTCCCCACTGACCAGTCAAGTCAGGAATGTGCCGCCAAACTGACCAGCGGGGTTGTACCCCTCCAATGAGCTGGCTGTGTTCCAAAAGATGACCTTATATGTACATAACGCTTTGTAACTTTGTGCCGCCTATCTTTTATTGCCTGTAAACTGTATAAAAGAACGAGTCACACCGATGTTCGTGTGATACTTCTTGCATTACCGAAGGGTGCTGTAGGAATGTACCACCACCCCATGGGGTCCTAATAAACTTGTTCTTTGAATTTTACAGCTTCCGTGCCAACAGTTCTTTCAATGTAAGTGGGTTATCTTCGGAACATGTAGGCCTTGGGAACCCAATACTACAAATTGGCGACCACGAAGGGACTCATCGGCGACTCGGATGCCCGAAGGAGAGGTCGTGACGAAGGTTTGGAAACTCGCCATGGACGCGTACGCTGCCACCGAGTGACCCGAGTCTTGGCACCCGCGGTGTTTCTTCCTTTCCTTCTGATCTGACCTTCCAGGTGGCGCCGGTCTCCGACTGAGTACTCGATCGTCTGCGTTGCTGGATGAGTGCCGTTTGGCTGATTCGATTAAAAGACCTTGGCAGTTGGAATCTGGACCTTTGAAACTTTGGGTAAGATTTGTGGTCGGTAAGGTAGTCTGCGGACGCTTACTGAAGTCCTATGATTTGTGATCGGTAAGGTAGTCTTCGGACGCTTGCCGAAGTTCTATGACCTATGATTTTGATTTGAGTTAGCTAACGTTTGTGAATTTGTGATCTTTGAATCTATATGTGTAGTGCACTTCACATAGGCAGGCATGTAGAGATGTTTCTCTAACTTTGTTTTTTTTCCTTCGAGCGGCACATTTGTGTGAAGTACTGTAAGTGCCATTTAATACGGTGTCACGCTTTCGTGATACTTTTTTAACATGCCTGTTTTAAGCACACTCCGAGGGATGTGCTGTCTTGGAAATGGTACCACAATTAGGTTAGCGGAAGCACAGCCGGCTCCCCCAGAAGGAACACCAAATCGTGATATGTACATTAAATTTGGCCTTCCCCCTATAATGTACAGTAAATTATGGCATAAGTATACGAAGTCAGATCCTGAATTGCAATGGCCTCTACATGGGTCGTTCGATTTACGTAAGGTACAGTTTGTGGAGCAATGTTTGTTTCAACGAAGGTCTAGACAAAACATGTTTGATTGTGTGCGAATGTGGGAGAAAGCGGTGCGCGAACGAATGAAACGTGAAGTTGCCTTGGCGGACAAAGAGCAGCGCAAGGCTGCTCGGGATAAGGCTTTACAGCTTGAGGAAAAGGAGGCTCAGGAGAAGAAAGAGAGGGAGGAAAGGGAACGTAAATTACAAACAACTGGTCAATACCCTATTCGTCGACCGCTTTATCCTGTCCTTAATAATGAAATTGATGATTTTTCATTGCTAGATCGGTCGCCGCCTCCGTATGTTTCGCCTACGGTTCCAGCTGCAGATTCGGAGGATGATGGACAGGATAAGCCGGAAAAGAAGGGTGTATCTGCTCTCAGGTTTTCTGCGGAGAGATCCGCACATTTACGTAGTTGGGCTCGTAAAGTGAATACGAATTATGTTTCTCAGTCTGAAATTGTTACGGAAAGGGGTAGTTGGACGGATCATGAATTACTGTATTTTTTAGCTAGTTTGGCAGATGAAGTTGTTACCGCATATCGTCAACTTTCAGATACGTTAGAATCTAAAGCTGTGTCAGTTCACCGTGAGAATCTGGATAAAGGTTTATTTGATCTTGCAGATGTTGATGCCTTTTACAAGCAACTGATCCAGCTGCGAGATGAGACTACCAGATTGCGGGACGAACGGAAAAAGAATAAGGAGTCCGGGCCGGAGTCTAATGTGCAGTCTAAGGAGTGTTCTCTCCGGGGTTCAGATAAGAGTTCTGCACTGCATGTTATGCCTATGCGCGAAGCCGCACCTTTGTATGTTCCACCAAAAGGGGAAGGTACAGATGATGATAAATTGTCAAAGGATGCGAAGGGATATTTTATATATAACTGGGTGTATACGCCTTGGAACAGAGCAGATGTTATGGCGTTGAAAAATTCTTTACCTGATCTTCATAAAAATCCAGCGGCATTCTATGAAGGGGTGGAAGGGGCTATTTCATCTTGTGTGATGACTCTTGTTGACATAGATCTGTTTTTTGGGTTAATTCTCCCACCTGATATGTGGAGACAGATTCGTAAAAATAATGATGAAACGATACTTGGGGGAACTTGGAAAGAAATAACGGCAGCCGATTTAGACAGGGAACCGGCATGTAAGCCCTGCCAGTTGATTTTAGAACTCCCGGCGGCTATTTTGATTAAATTAAAAATGCTCGTGCCTTCTAAAAAGATCGATTGGACTATGTTAGCTTCGTGCAAACAAAAGCCAGATGAAATGGTTTCAGATTTCTTTACACGCTTCGAAGAGGCGTTCCATGATTACAGTGGCCAATCTTTAACAGAGGATACAGGTAGGCATTTGTTTGTCGATAAGTATGTAACTAATCTCCTACCGGAGATTGCAAAGCGATTGAAATCGAGTGAAAGTTCCTGGGCCACGGCGACCCCTGCGTCTTTGTTAACTATGGCTCAGTATTATGAGCGGCAGGAGTTGGAGGCTAAAGAAAGTATTGATAAAAAAGCGAAAGAATTGAAAACGAAGGTGATGTTAGCACAGGTTCGTGGAACACAAGGTAGAGGGTATGATAGAGGTAGACGGGGTGGAGGCACTACGTCGTATGGTCGTACGATATAGCGGAGGATCAATGTGCGTACTGTAAAGAGTTTGGGCATTGGGCTGATGATTGTCCGGTACTGCGTGAACAGCGTAGTCAGCGTGGTCGAGGAGGGGGAAGGTCGAGAGGAGGTTATTCGGGAGCAAGAGGTAGTGGAGGTGATCGTAGCAGGTTTGAAGAGAGGGGCCGTGGCCAGGATGAACGTAATACGTTTGATAGACGGAACCAGTATCAGATATTAGAAGGTGAGAATGGGGAACATCAGGATTATGTACATGCATAGGATTGCGTAGGATGGGGTACGGAATCAGTTGAAGTGCCAGTAGATCAGAGTGGTCCATATGTATCAGCGGGTATCCTGGGTTCTACTGATCAATTTCTAGTCGACACAGGAGCTACTCGTAGCGCTTTGTCTAAAAACTTGGTTCCGAGGGCTCCCCTGTCTGGCGATATGATAACATGTGTAGGGTTTGATGGCACACCTACTCCTAGCCCATTATCGAAGCCTCTTGCACTTTGTCTCGATAAATGTTTTCAGTTTTGGCCAATTTTTGTTATCACCTTATACCCCAGACAATATTCTGGGCATTGATTTGCTTAAATATTTTCGAGCAACAATACGCTGTGCTCCCGAAGGGGTTCGGGTTATTCTAAATGACAATTACCCAGATCCGAACAGATTTTTCACGATTAAGAATATTGAAGCATTGGCCTCCCTCCCGCACACGTTATGGGCGACCTCAGACACGGATGTGGGAGAGATGCGTATTCCACCTATTCATATTACTGTTAAGGAGGGAGCCTCTCTGCCACGGGTACCACAGTATAAGATTTCGAGGGAAGGTGAAATTGCCCTGACGCATATTGTTCAAGATTTGATAATTGCGGGAGTGGTGGAGGAGGTTCCTTATAATGTTTGTAACAGTCCTATTCTTCCGATTCTTAAGAGAGATACTGACGACAAAGTCTATCGGTTTATTATTGACTTAAGAGAGATTAACAAAATTGTCATTCCCCAATATCCGGTGGTGTCCGACATTACGACCTTGCTTACATTGGTGCCACCAACGGCCACGACCTTTAGTGTAATTGATTTAAAAAATGCATTCTTTTCCATCCCCGTCCATCCTGATAGCAGATATTTGTTTGGCTTTACGTTAAATAATAAATCATATAGATTTTGTCGTGTTCCCCAAGGTTATACTGAGAGCCCGAGTATCTACAGCCAGGCTCTGAAAAGACAGCTTGATTCTTTTGAGTTGCAATCTGGGGTTGTCCTTATCCAGTATGTGGATGACCTTCTGCTTGCTGCAGACTCTTATGTACAATGTGAGGAGAGTACGATTGCGTTGCTTTCTTTTCTGGCACAGCATAATCACAAGGTTTCTAAGAAAAAGCTTCAATACTGTAGACCCAAGGTGACCTACCTCGGTCATCTTTTGTCTAAGGAGGGGCGTGCATTAACATCAGATCGAATTCAGGCAATTTTAGACACACCAGTCCCCCGCACGCAGAGAGATGTACGCGCCTTCATAGGTTTAACGTCCTTTTGTAGGCAGTGGATCATGGGGTTTTCGCACATTATAAAACCTTTGTTAGCATTACTGTCCAAATCTACGCCAATGCCCCTTGAGTGGACAGATGAATGTCAGAATGCTTTTGAACAATTGAGACAGGCCCTTTGTTCCGCCCCTGTATTAGGCACACCAGATTACACGAAAATTTTCACATTGTACGTGCACGAGAAAGATGGGTGCGCGTTGTCAGTATTAGTGCAAACACACGGGGACAAGCAGAGACCATGTGCGTATTTCTCTGCCATCCTTGATCCTGTAGCACGAGGGTTACCTGGGTGTTTTCGAGCAGTGGCAGCGACGGCAGTAGCTATACGGCAGAGTGAGGGAATAGTGCTATCGCACAAATTGTTGGTGCTGGTTCCCCATGCAGTAGATGCCCTGTTAAATCAAACAAAGACCCAATATCTCACGAGTGCACGTTTGACAGGATATGAGCTTACACTTTTGGCGCCACATATCACACTGAAAAGATGCGCTACCCTGAACCCTGCCACTTTATTGCCCTATCCGGTCGAGGAGGGTCAGGAAGAAAAACATCATGATTGTGTTTTCCTGACTGAGGAACAGACAAAGGGTCGTGTCGACTTACAGGATATGCCACTTCCAGATGTGGATGGGGAACTGTGGGTTGATGGATCGTGTTTGAGGCTGCCAGATGGTACGACTTCTGCAGCATACGCGATCACGACACTTAAGACAGTGGTAGAAACAGCTAGAATACCACAGAAATCGGCTCAGGCAGCAGAGCTGATAGCGTTAACACGAGCCTGCGAATTGAGTGCTGGCCTATGTGTGAACATCTACACAGACAGCCGGTACGCCTTCGGAGTAGCGCATGACTTCGGGCTACTCTGGAAAGAGCGTGGGTTTTTGACTTCTCATGGAGTTCACATTATGCACGGAGAACTAGTGCGTGATCTCCTAAATGCATTGCTTTGCCCAAAGAAAGTAGCGATAATAAAATGTAGTGCCCATAAAAAGATCACTGATAAAGTGGGTCAAGGAAATGCCTTTGCGGACAGCATAGCGAGACAAACGGCTATGTCTCGAACTGACTCCCCCATGTACGTGGCACAATCACAGGCTGAGCGATGGAGCGATGCTAGAGCAGAAATCTTAGATATTCAGAAATCAGCTACTGAATCAGAACTCGCAGCATGGGCAGCAGATGGGGTACTAGATGATGAAGGTTGTTGGAGAAGCAAGGACATGGAGAAATGGAAATTGCCTACAGCTTACTTGCAAGCGATGGTCCAGATGACACATGGGTTGGCACATGTGGGAGCTCTCGCAATTACTCGACTGCTAACACGAGTTTGGGAACATCCCGAGATTACTAATACCGCCAAGAGAGTAGTGCAGACCTGCCTGGTATGTTTGCAACACAATCCTGGAAAGGGGACTCATACTCCGAAAGGAGGGTTCGTTCCACCTTCTGCACCATTCGAGGTACTCCAAATGGATCGTTGCAACAACCTGAAGTATGTTTTAGTGGTGGTATGTGCTTTTAGCAAATGGATTGAAGCTTTCCCCACGAAAGACAATACAGCTTTGACAACAGCTAAGGTGTTGCTTAAGGAGTTTTTCCCTCGATTCGGAGTTTGCAAATTTTTGTGGAGCGATAATGGGCCTCATTTTGTTGGGAAAATTGTGGAGTATGTACTGAAAGGGTTGGGAATCCAGCAGAAGTTCCACGCTGTGTTCCACCCTCAGTCGGCAGGTCTGGTTGAACGGTATAATGCCACATTGAAATTAAAATTGGCTAAGATTGTGGCATCCACGTCATTGAAGTGGCCGGATGCCTTACCGCTAGCATTGCTCTCTCTTAGATCAGTACCCCACTCCCGAACTGGCCTCACACCATATGAAGTGGTGTTCGGAAGGCCGATGAATATTTGGGGAGTGCCTAAGCCGCGATTGATACATGATGTGCCTTGCATAATGATGAATGATTATTTGGCACGATTAACAAATGATTTGCTTTCTATTCATCAACAGGTTCGAGAAGCGCTCCCTGACAACTCTACTGGAGAGGGCCATGATCTTCGCCCTGGTGACCATGTAATGATCAGGTCTTTTGAGAGGGCGAGCAGCTTGGAACCGAGGTGGCGGGGCCCTGAGCAGGTCCTTCTGGCGACCCGGACAGCAGTACGAGTGACCAATAGGAAGCGGTGGGTGCACTCAACTCACTGCCGTCGTGTCTCTCCTGATCTGGTGAATCCTGCTGTGCTGACCGACTACAAGGAGATTCTGGATAAAGAAAAGAGCCCAGCTGTGACATCGGCCGAAGTTGAGGGAGCCTTCCCGGACCACACTGTTTCTGGACGGGAGCGTTACAATCTGCGGCCTCGATAAAGAAGATTTTTGGTTTTTCGAGACTGGTTGGTTACCGCTCTGGGGTTTGTGAAACGGAAACCGGGAATTCCAAGGGGGGGGGGATCAGTTCTGCTAAGTGTAGCGACACCCGTCTTGGCCCGGAGAAGAAAACAACGGCTACCTCGGAGCTCAGCACCGTATTTTTCTTTTTTTTTTTAGGTATATGCATACGTGCATTGAGACTTTGTGAACTTTGTGAACTATTTGAGACTTTTTGAACTATGGCGTCGTCTGCAGCACGAGATAAAAGAATACTTGGTGCCATCCTTTTTGTTTTGACCATTGTGGTAATAGCGGTGATAGCTTGGGTAGTTGAACTTGTGGTACCTGCACGTGAACATTTGCTGCCGACTACCCCGGCTCCATCTGAACATTTTCACTTCACTTTGCCCTACCATGAAGAACGGCACCGACAGACCTATTTGAACAATAGCTTTATTCAGATCCTACATCATACGCATAACATGACAAATATGTCCAACTGTTGGGTGTGGGGGATGTTGCCTGGGCATCAGAAGAAAGGGGTACACCACTCATTCCACTCCCGTTTTCACATAATGGATCCTGCAATGCCTGGTACACCCTTTTATTCACTTTGAGATGGCCAACAAAAGGGGGGGTACTTTTCTGTTTGAATAAAATTTGCTATAATGATCGGGATGGGTATCCACGAGCTGAGGGTACTCGATTTGAATGGGAGGAGTACCGCCCCGATAATGTGTCTGCCCCACGTGTTTACAGTAATCAGCGGAATATCAACTTATCTAGTTTGCATGTTATTAATGTTATTGCTACAAAAGCTGATTTGTGTATACGCAGTAAAGGTATAATTTCAGTTGGGAAAAGTGAAGTCAACACCACACTCACATTTGACAGTCCAGTTGGCATATCATTTGTAGCATCTCGCAATACTTACTTTATCTGTGGAACGAAGGGTTATCATCAGCTTCCGTTGGGATGGTTAGGCACTTGCTATGTATCTTTTGTACTACCCCCTGTATTCATTGCCCCACCAATGTATCATAATGATTATATTTTGTATCACGACTTTGTACTGAATCGTGTTAAGCGTTCCGTTGTTTTAGATAACATTGACCAGACCGATACTGCCTTACAGCAATATGTGGACTTCAATTTGGGACTGTTTTCCTTTGTGGGGGCCGCCCTGAATAGTCGGAAAATACAGCGACTGACCCGTGTTGTTGAGGCTGTAGCCAATGATACTGCTATTGCACTTGGAAATATTACGGAAGAGCTTCAGATTTCAAGGATCGTTACCCTCCAAAATAGAATGGTCTTAGATGTAGTCCTAGCTGACCGTGGGGGGGCATGTAGAATTATCGGAAGCAGCTGCTGTGTATATGTACCTGACAATTCTCCATCTGTTTATGATGCCATTTCAAAGCTACATAAAATAGCTGCTGAAATACACCCGGATAATGGAACTTGGACACTTTCAGGATGGTTCTGGTCAATGCTTACCACTTGGGGTTGGAAACTGCTAACGATTCTATGTATCATTGTGGGGATACTGTTCTTTGTATGTCTATGTCTCCAATGTGGCCCAGCTTTGTGCTCTATGTGCTTATCAGCCTGTGTACCATCAAGACGGGCTCTTGCCCATGACAAAATGATGCTCCATAAAGAAGTAACTCAAATAATGTTGATAGATATTGAAGATGAACACCCTGACTATGTTCACTATGAGGTAGCTTCAGCTAAACGCTAAAAGGGTCGTCTGTTGTAATTTAACAATGGCCGAGTTAGCGCTTAGCTGTGCTACACGTTTTCCCGCTTAAATTGGCTATACATGAAAACGCCATTTTGTAGGTTACGGTGGCCATTTTAGACCGTAAGCGGCCTCGTGGCTAGCATGCCCTTTTGTCCGTTGTCCGTGCCACTGACCACTCAAGTTTGCCCAGCAACAGGCTATTTTTAGTACTGGTTAACCCGTACATGCGCAGTCCCCACTGACCAGTCAAGTCAGGAATGTGCCGCCAAACTGACCAGCGGGGTTGTACCCCTCCAATGAGCTGGCTGTGTTCCAAAAGATGACCTTATATGTACATAACGCCTATCTTTTATTGCCTGTAAACTGTATAAAAGAACGAGTCACACCGATGTTCGGTGTGATACTTCTTGCATTACCGAAGGGTGCTGTAGGAATGTACCACCACCCCATGGGGTCCTAATAAACTTGTTCTTTGAATTTTACAGCTTCCGTGCCAACAGTTCTTTCAATGTAAGTGGGTTATCTTCGGAACATGTAGGCCTTGGGAACCCAATACTACATCATCTTTCGATCTTCTGCTATCTTTGCTGTCTTCGCCATCCCTGGACACGTGTTCCGGGGTATCACCCCTCATCAGCAGGGATAGGCAGTGTTCTGGGGTTGCCGATGGCTTCCAATATCTGCCAGGTATAGTACCACACAGGCACGTAGGTGCGGGATCCCAGGCTCGTCATCCTGCTGCTCAAGGGAGCTTTAAAGTTACAAATAGAGGTGGGGTCGCACACTACTCACACACCGGCGGTGTCTCCCCTAAGGACTCTGGTCAATGTAGTAACGTGTCTGCGATGCATCATCTTTCGATCTTCTGCTATCTCCCCTGTCTTCGCCATCCCTGGACACGTGTTTCGGGGTATCACCACTCGTCAGCAGGGATAGGCAATGTTCTGGGTTTGCCGATGGCTGCCAATATCTGCCAGGTATAGTACCACACAGGCGCATAGGTGCGGGATCCCAGGCTCATCAGCCCACTGCTCAAGGGAGCTTTAAAGTTACAAATGGGGGTGGGGTCGCACACTACTCACACACCGGCGGTGTCGCCCCTAAGGACTCTGGTCAATGTAGTAACATGTTCGAGATGCATCATCTTTCGAGCTTCTGCTATCTTCGCTGTCTTCGCCATCCCTGGACACGTGTTTCGGGGTATCACCCCTCATCAGCAGGGATAGGCAGTGTTCTGGGGTTGCCGATGGCTGCCAATATCTGCAAGGTATAGTACCACACAGGCGCGTAGGTGCGGGATCCCAGGCTCGTCAGCCTGCTGCTCAAGGGAGCTTTAAAGTTACAAATGGGGGTGGGATCGCACACTTCTCACACACCGGCGGTGTCGCCCCTAAGGACTCTGGTCAATGTAGTAACGTGTTTGCGATGCATCATCTTTCGATCTTCTGCTATCTTCGCTGTCTTCGCCATCCCTGGACACGTGTTTCGGGGTATCACCCCTCGTCAGCAGGGATAGGCAGTGTTCTGGCGTTGCCGATGGCTGCCAATATCTGCCAGGTATAGTACCACACAGGCGGGTAGGTGCGGGATACTAGGCTTGTCAGCCCGCTGCTCAAGGGAGCTTTAAAGTTTCAAAGGACGTCATAGGCTGAGGCAATTTCAACCATTTAGTAACTGAATTTGGGATTTGCTTTATTGTAAATGACTCTACACTTTTAGTGTGTAATCCAGAGGGTTAAAGGCAAAATATTTATTTGCAAGTAATTATTTTTTGTCCACTACACCATACTGAGACAAAGGACTTCTCTTTTTATCAGCATAAACCATCTAAGTGTCCTTTGCCTTAGTAAAGGTCTCTTGTAGAGACACCTAGTTGTCAATTAACATATTTAAATATTTTATACTGAGAGAGCAGAGGTTTGCATGTACTGATTCAGTAGAAACAATAATGCTGATCAAACATACAAAAGAAAGGTTACATACGAATAAATTGATTCCTTATATTATTGTATCTTAACTCTGCCAACTACAACACTGTGCTCTAATGACCTTCATGTTTCCTTGCATACTGTTCAACAAGCTGATTAAATTGGTCAGTTTGTCCATCCATCTGAGTATGATAACTGGGTTGCAAATGAAGCTCCATAATCTAACTAATTACCCAAGGAAAAGCAAACTTAGAAAATTAACTGAGATTCTCTGTTGGTAATTGAAACCTATGAAACAACATGTAAATTAAAAACATGAAAATAAACTAAATCATTTATTTGGCTCTATATTGGACAGTAAACAGATATAAAATGACCCATCTTAGTTAAATTATTCACAATCCCTAGGAATACAACACAAAGTTAATTATGGGGCAATTCTACAGTAAATCCGTTTAACACTGTGTGCCAAGGTCTAGGAAGAACAAGCTAGGGACTCAACAATCCTACCGGTTTATTTCACAGACTCTTGGCGTGGACATACATTTAACATATTTTTATAAAGGTTTTAACATCAGAATATAGAGTTGGCCACCAAACCTTTCTTTATCTCCCAAACATTTTGCAATTAAAAGATTCTCAGCCACTCAGGAATCATGAACTGATAGTTAATAGAGAACTTTCCACAAAACAATAGTACATCTTTTTCATGTCTCTTTTCTGGTTCATTTAACAAAACCCCTTTATCTAGTGAATGATTCCCGTACATACTTTAACCAAGCTCAATCAGCATTATTCAGTGCTATAGAAGTATTGCACAGTGCCTTTGGATAAAAAAATCAATCATGAGTTCACAGTTACGTGATTTTCTTTTTTCATTTTTCATTTTTCATTTCTAATTGAACTTTTCTTCATAATGCATCTATCTTTCCATTCTTAGGATTTAGTCTATAATTTTTCATAAATTCATGGTCAGGAAAAACAAACTTCTATCTGAGTTGCTAGAACTAAGTGAACTAATTTACTTGTAAAACTGAATTGCAGATTGCTGTGGTCTCTAAATACTCATCGGTGATGTTTTTCTCTTAATAAATAAGGTATCCATTTTTCAAAAGATATTTTTAAGGCCAACAGTTCCTTTTCAATGATGGTATAATTTAGCTTTGAAGGTCAAAAGGTACTTGTAGAAATAAGCTACTGCATTTCCTGGCCAGTATCTCGATCTCTCTAAGATAAACCTCCTTTCATCGGCGGCTAAGAAGCATCAGTTACCAGAATTATAGGAAATCCTTCATTAGGGTGTTGCAGAATAGGAGCACATGGAAAATATTCTACAGAAAACAAAATGCCTAATATTTTGCAGTTGGCCAAACAAACACTACTTCTTTCTGTAGTAGCTTAGTATTAGGGCTTACAAATCAGAAAACTAAAGCTTCCTGTAAAAAGTGGTGAATCCCAAAAACTCTGCATTGCCCTAAATGAAGCAGGTGTTAGCCATTGCAATATGACAGCTACATTATTTTCATTCTTCTTTGCAATCCCTGCTGTCATGAAGTACTCCAAGGAACTCCACAGTTGAGTTATGAAAAAAAGCATTTATTCACTTTCACAAACATCTTTTGATCCCTTAAGCTGTAACATGAGATATGGGAATCTCGAAGTTGTTATAGTAGATCAGAAATGTCATCTAAAAATACCATACAAAACACTTCCACGAAACCCCTCCATAATTCATCAAAAAAGTAGCAAAATGCTGTAACAGCATTTCGGACTCCAAAAGGTATGACGTGATTTTTGGACAATTCAAATACAGGGGTCGATTATAATGGCGGACGCACCTGCGTCCGTCCGCCACCCCTGAGGTGGAGGGACCGTCTGCAGGGGCAGCGGCGTTCCCTCTGTTGGAATTAGGATGTGACCGCCACCCTGGAGGTCACATCCCGTATATTTAACATTGCGGCGGGTGCTGCTTTAAGGAGCACCCGCCCCAAAGTTAAATATGCATGCTGTGCATTTGCATGCACAAAGCAGCAGGCACAATGCGGTGACTGCTGCATTTTGCATGCAAATATAGGGGAGTATCATAGGTACCCCCCATGTGCACCCCCCACCGCCCTTCACCCTGGGGGCCCGCAACAGGCCCCCAAATCTGGAACCATATGCCTTTTCGTGGCTGCATTGCTGCCAAGGAAAGCATTCGTCCCAGGCCATCCTAATATGGCTGGCGTAGTCTGATAGACACCGCCACCATATTAGGCCGACCGGGGCGGATAAGCGGAGACGGTATTCCCATCCGCCACGGTCCCCCCCACCATTGTAATATGGCGGGGGAAGAAAGGTGGGGGACGGGCAAGGATGGTGGACGGATCGCCACCGCCTGCATGGCGGTGGCGATCTGTCAGGCATCATAATGGACCCCATAATACGGAAAGTCATCTTCCACTCATCACCCTCTATGACTCAGACTCAATATTGAGCTCATTTTAAATAGAATATAGTGAATATTGTAGCATTTCTTATCAGCTCTAACAAGACAGATTTGAACAGTAAAGGATAATGATTCTTTACAGAAATTTTACTGAGTGTCATATAATCCACACACACCTTTAACTCACCCTTTTTCTTGCATATGAGCAGTGGTGGAAAAGAAGTTGGAGACTGTGTGGGCCTAATAAAATGTTTAGCTGCATTTTTATGGAGATATTGTTTGAGATTTATGATTTCTGACTCTCTGAGTGCATACACTGGATTACACTGTACTCATAAAGCCGGTTACAAATTTATTTTGCGGTCATAACTTCTAAGCACAGGAAATACATTTTCTCTTTTTAAATACATCGCTAAATTCTTGGTAACAAGGTTGCAAAGAAAAATTAAACACCCCACTGACAAAACACCCACAACTGCAAGAACCGTGAAAGGATTATTTGTCTCTTGATGGGCACAAAAATAACTACAGTTCTGAAATAAACAGTATTGAACTGAACTATCTTGGCATCCCAAGCAATAAAAGCATTATGTTGTGTTAACCAGGGCATACCCCAAATCACTTTAAGCTGTAAAAAGTGAAAAGAATATGAAACATCTTGTTTTGATGATTTCCAAACAGTGGTATTTCTTTTTGGGTAATACTTTATTTGTTGATTAATAAAAAATCATTACAATTAAGAATAAAACACAATAGGTTAGGCACATAACATTTTACTGATAGAGCACATATACTACATTGCATTGAAATATATCGTGGTACGTTAGTGAACAATATCATATTTCTCACCAGTCATAGACTTTGTCCCTTCAAATTAAAGCTATGAAGGTCCTAATGGGACGTCCAAACTGCCTCTATTTAGTCACAGTCATAGTCATAGTCAAAATCCTTTATTCGATCAAATACAAAATGATCATAAAAGTACATATAAAAAAACTCATTTCCAATATTCAATTTCATTTAAGAATCCAAAATGCGATAGTTAATTTTATGCTTAATAAAAATTTAAAAATAAGATCTATAAAAATTATCCGTTTCCATAGTTTTACTCCTATTATATGCTTTTCATCCAGTGACTGCTTCTAGCTCTGGACCTTTCCTTTTTTTCATGCATGTCCATAGAAACGAAGCTAATGTAAAACAAGTTAACGGATAATCAAGACTCTTTAAAAAAATATAGTGCCACCCTGCATTGTTTAAAATTCATCTTCTGTAATATCGGTTTTAAATAAGTATACTTCTTATACAGTTGCCGAATAAAAGGAGGTGCAAATCAGTTTGTCTTGACAAGCTATCACACAGGCATAGAGTTAAATCCGCATGGTTGTATATTTTACCAGGGTGACCTAACATAAGTAGAATCATATTCAGACGAAACCTTATCAGTATGAATCTATGGTGTGGCTTTGTAACATCTGACAGATAAAATAAAACTCATCTCTCTATCACTGGGGGGATTAATCTATAATTTACCATTGCCTGCTTTTTACCCTGCATTTCCCTTCTCTCATAATCTACCCTCATCCTAAACATATTTTGTACCTTTTCTTTAGAGATCTTTCTGCATTCGTCTGGATCCTGAAACAATTCAGGTAACCCAATTTTATTCAGGAGTTTTCTACATAACACAATCATCTGGATCTCCTCCAACTATCAATGTTTAAACAATTCTTGATTATTGTATGTGTCAGGGGGAGTGTATCCTTTCTCCAGATTGTGTGCCACAAGAGAACAGGGGCCAATTGTATTGAATTGGTGATATAGGGGAGTCCCAGTTCTAAGTGCAAAATGTAATTAGGGGTCTAGATGGGTAGGCCAACTAGGGATTTGAAAAAACTTGTTTTCTATAGTTTGAGGTACACCCGTTTCTACATACCCTAAACACCCACCCCATACGTCACTGCTGCCGTAACTTTGGCCTGATAAATTTGTTTTATTGGTAATAATGGCCTCTCGCCCAATTTTTTCGTGAAAGTTTTTACTGCCGACAGGGTTCTTTCCATAACCCCTCTGCGTCCTTGTACTAGTTTTGTCCATGCCAAATCCTTTTCAATAAGAACCCCCAGGAACCGGAAGGAATCCATCACCTCGATCCTCTCATTTTCCACATGGCGGTACGGTGTTTTCTCTCTTTTCCTTGCCCCCACTATCACTGCAAAGGATTTGGTACGGTTCACCCTCAAATCAAGTGAGTCCATAAATGATACATACGAAGATATGAGGTGCTGGTGGCCGGAACCTGTCCTGGCCATCAACACTGCATCATCTGTGTATGCCAGGATCTTTAGAGGTTTTGAGTCAAATATTGAAACATCTTTTATGGACTTGATAAGGGTTATTTCTAATCTATTTGTATAAATGGAAAAGAGAAATGGCACATGAACACAGACCTGCCTAAATCCTTTGGCAATTTTAAATGGGAGTGTACAGCCTCCATTTTTTCTATAACGTACCAAGGCCAATGCATTGGAATACATCTGTCTAATAAAATGTAATATTAATTGATCGACTCCCATCTCCCTCATGATAGTCCACAGCTTTTCATGGGTTACAAAGTTGAACGCTGCTGACAGGTCCATCAAAGCCATGTACATCTTCCCCTCATTCATTCTGGTATATTTTTCTATTATGAGTGATAGGTTTAGACACTGGTCTATCGTGCCCCCTACCTGCTGGAATCTATATTGGGCCTGTATTAGAATATTGTTATCTTTGGCCCATTCCTCTAACTTAGAGAGGAGGAGCTGTCCCATTAGCTTCGCTGTCGTGCCCAATAGGGAAACTGGCCTGTAGATTATTGGGTCAGCCCTCTACCCTTTTTTGAGGATAGGGACTATAACATCAACATACCAATATTGAGGAGGGCTGGCTCGAATTATGCTGTTCATCATGTTCATCATTAATGGTGCCCATAAGTCAGGTATTCCCTGAAAAAATCTATTGGAACGCCATTCAGACCTGGGGCCCTGCCTCAACTACACAACATCAAATTCTTCCTTACTTCACTAAGTGAGAAGAAAGAAGAAGAAGCCTGTTGACCATCTTCCATGTTTAAAATCGAGGGTAGAAGTGTCGAGGCAAAGATACTCTCGAAATGGGCAACCCACGCTTCCTCATCTACATTCTTGTCTACTGTGGGATCGGCAGGATTTTTAAAATGTGGTGCATTTATTATCCTCCAGAAATCACGGCTGTTTCTCATTTTTGCTGCCTTCCTAAGGTCCTCCCATATAGTTTCTTTTAATGCCTCCTTTCTATTTCTCCTATTAAGTTTGTATGTAGCCCGCAGTCTCTTAATTTTGTCCTGATTTCTTGGTCTACTTTCCAGAGCATGGATCAAAGCATGGATCAAAGCTCTATTGCCAATATTTGACTCTCGGTCATTTTGTTGGAAGGTCCACCCATTTTCCTTGATAGTGCTTCTAGGTCACCCGTCATTACCATGTTTCTCTCTGCTAGGGTCCTATTTAGACAATTGCCATATTCATTGTGCATAAAATGGTTGAGGCTGTCACCCCTCATGTCCTCTATACCACATGTAGGAGCTATATTAAAAGGAGAGTTGCTCCTATTTTTTGTGGCATATTCTATCGCTTTATCAACCTCTTCCACAGTAGCATATTTGTTTTGGCCAGTCTCGTTGTTATAAGTAGTAATTAAAAGCCACATGCCTTCTTAATGTATATCTAGTTTGAGAATATGGGAATTTTCACTTTGAGATTTAAATTTTAATACTTTTCCTGGAAAGTTATTCAGGATTAAAGTCAGAATTAACCCCCTTGGCCCTCCCGTAGATGAAGATTTGGCTGGGGTTTGGTAGAAGCAATACCCATTTACAAAAATTAGGTCAATCGACCACATCTCCTGAAAACATATAATGTCATGGTCTTGCCACATTTTTAACCAGTTCACATTACTTAATTTTTGCACAATGCCTGCCAAATTCCATGAAGCTATCTTGAAAAAACTTTTACTAGGCTCCTTTAGTGGCTCATTTAAGTTATACATTATTTCATTAGGCGAAAACCGGCAGGCTAGACTCTGAATTAGTTTGAGTGGTTTTGGTGGATCGATGTAGTCAATCACACTCTTCTAGGTCAGTTAATGGCAAAAATCGATTTTTGAGGGTCAAAATTTCCATCCGCAGGGGATCTCCCCCATTCTTCCATGGGCGATTCTCTCTTTGATATACCTTTTATCTTTGGAGTGACAGATTAGTTGGTTTATAAAAATGACCCAACGGTAGAACCACTATTCCTTGATCCAATCTGGAGTTGTTTCCCAAATATTCCAATATATATATCTAACTATACATTAATTAATAAAATTTAAAACAATACAATTACCCGCCAGTTCTTTTTTTGCTGGACCCATCCACATAGTCCTTCTAGCCATAATCATCTGCCTTGAGAGATTCCCAACTCTCCCCGCCCCTTAAATTTCCCTGTCAACCAGTGTAGTGCTTTATGGATCAGTTGACTTGTGTATTCCACTTGGCCTTCATATAACATCGGTGCATTCCCTAGGACCAATACCAGGGAGCAGCTGCCGGCGGTAGATGTAGGGTATGTAATTGACTTCGTATTTGGCCATCATTCGCCCTATCAGATCATTGTAGTTCTATTTGGTTGTCTGGTCCTCTCTCTACACCTAGTTGTTCTTGACCTCCTAATTTAATAGTTGTATTGGGGGAAAGTAGTGGTAATGGGTAATTGGTATCAATAGGCATATCTCTTGCCTTAGTCCCCCTCACAAACCCCCTCCCCTCTATGTCACTTGGGTTAGTTTGGGTTTGAGTCTCATGTCCCGAACATCTTCCAACATTTGGCTTGTTACCCTCTAGACCTTTCCCTAAGGGCTCCATTGCCCCTAGTAACTGTTCATTTTTTCCCAGCAGTAGTTCAAGGGCCGATAGTTTTCCCTTCAGCCTTGCCAGTGTAGCTGTGATAGGATTCATCATCATGGTTACTAGTGTCTCCAATCTGTGCCACATATCCTCATTTGTCAGAGGGTCAGTAGTTGTTCTAGCGGCTAGTGGGATAGCATCTTGGTCCTGGTTGTTCTGGGAAGTTTGCTCCTCAACGCAGTTCCCTCTTTGCGTATCCTTATCTTTGTCTTTAGTTTGTCTGGGGGCCTTTGCTGGTTTCTGATTCTGTGCCCCTCCCTCTTCTCTTTTCCTCTTTCCCGTTTTTTCCAAGGTACCTCCACTGGCCTTTGCTCCGCCTGCACCCCTGGTGGATACTCTAGTCTTTTATGCCTGTGTTGTTTGGATGGAGGTTTCGCCCCCTTCTCCTACATCTACTATGTCCTCCCTCTGTGGTTGCTCTGAGTATTGTATTAGATTCGGGACGATGACTCAGGCATAGCAGCGGGGTTTATCTGAGGGAGTGGCTCCAAGGATAGGCCCCTTTGTGTTATCTCTATTTCATGTTCCAAGACAGAGGTGGCTCTGGTTAAAAACAACCCGAGTGTCCCCACAATTCCCTGGCCCCTGTGCCTACTCATTGTATCCCAAGCTAGCAGCACCACAACAGATCTACTTTAATACCCTAGGGATTACACTGCTCAATGCTACTAATAATAGTAGTAGATATGTAGAGTATGGATCAGTACCTTATTCTTGTAGCAGATGGTTAGAGAGTGGGCCCAGCCTCCTTCAGGCTCCGACGAGCATGGACGGGCCCGCCCTTGTCCCGGGCTTAGCCCACTTGCGTCCCGCACTGCGGAAGCCCTGCCCCCCCTTATAAATGGTTCTTGGCACTTTAAAACACGGTGCGCAACGTGCGCGCCGCGAAGGACAGTGGGAGATGTAGTCCCCTGGTTGCTCCGGGCATCAGAGTGGCCCTGTGGCAATCCTTGGAGCCCCCGTGACAGTGTCAGCATCAGCATGGCCCTGCAGCAGTCCAGAAAGTCCCCATGGAGATGCCATTGGTCGTGGATGGCAGCAGGTGGTGGCAGGTAAGAATACGGGCTCTCATTTCAATATACCCTAGTTGAAATAGAATAGGTAAAGAGCACTTGTGCGGTGTCTCGCATTTAACAGTAATAAAAAGAGTGCACTTAATTAGACCAAATCAATCTATCTGATTTGGCGGCTATAAAAAACAAAAGCACATAAAATACTAGTATTATAGAGGTTCACACCTATCAGAAAGACCATTTCTCCAAAAAGGGCAAATTTTGGAATGCATAAGTTGGTATTCCCAAAATGAAGATGTACTAAATGAAGAGTACTTGTGCAATATATTACAATTAGCAGCAATGGACAAAAGTGCCTGTGCCAAGTCTTTTAGTGACAATAATTAAAGTGCAATTGTGCAGAGTCTTGTGTTTAGCAGTGATAATTAAAGTGCAATTGTGCAGAATCTAACAGCTAGAAAACATATTTGAACTGTTAATTAAAATAAATATTTTCTCCTCTTCAGAACGGACCCACACAATACAAATAGTTATTCTTGTATTAGGATTTAACCAGCTGCTACAAACAATTAAATATTATTTATAAAACCTTTTAAAAATCTTGAATTTGTTTTTCTAATTACTATGAACAATTAAAAACTTTTTAGAACTTCAGATTCAGGGTCTTACACAAGACTTTAAAAACAATGTTTTCTTTTGGGGGGTTACAGATTTTTGTTTAAAATTAATGAGATTAACAACAGTATCCTGCAAAAACCAATTATTAACAGTCTAGGCAAGTGATTGGTGTTGGGAGTCGCATTTGGAGAGTAACTTCTTTTCTGCGATAAATACAAACTTTACAAATTGTGAGGTCAGGCTGAGCATATTCCCAGTGAGACAGGTTATAACAGCCTGTTGACATGCTCTCACCGCTAAATTAATGAAGATGGATTTCAACAGAACTTTCCTCTCTTCCAACAGCTGATAGCAAGAAATTACAATATGCATCAAAGATTCTTTATAAAAACCACATAACCTACAGCTGTTTGAGAACCAGTTTTTTTCCCTTGTAGGAATTCCATCCTTTGTGGGATATCTCCCAAACCATAGCAACATAAACGTGTTCCTTAAAAATGGTTTTAAGTGGGTCGTGAGTGTCAAAGCCCAGCACACCTGAGTATCCGGTTAGTTGTGCCAGATATTGAAGACAGTCCTAACCCACCCTGAAACTGCTTGTTCCAGCACAATAGTTACTCACAGTATACAAAGAACCAGAAGCTCAAGGGAAGAGGGAAGTCGATAAAATAAAAAAAGAAAAACAACACTGTTCCTGCGTTTTTCTCTGCTGAAGAGTTGAAGTAATCTGCGATTCACTCAGACTTCTTAGGAAACCAGGTGCCTAATAAAACATAAACAAGAACAGGTAAATTCAACCTATCCCTAACGGTGTACCAGAATTTTTCCTTCTCTTTTTACAATATAAAGGAAGTAAAAAACTTCAGGCACACAAGAGAGTACTTCAACACAAGTGAGCCATAGTATATCAGTACAACACATACTTGGTGGCTCGACATTTGAGGGACTACCACAAGTCCATTAGCCAAGATCTAAAATACTACCTCATAGATGCAGTACCACCCAGCAGAAGAGGTGGGAACATAGAAACAATACTGTGCAGGTTAGAGAATAAATACATCATAGAAATTGACTCCAAACACCCAGTTGAACTCAATACGACAGAAGATTTATACACTTGCCTTTAGGTTTTAGGTTTTAGAATTTATATATATTTTTTTATATTTATTATTTCATATTTGATATTTGGTCTACAGTATTTATCTTTATATTTATTGTCTAGATTGGAGATGGAGTTGTAAATATTTGATCTGTCTAGGTTCATGAGCAAACATCAGTAAATTCAACCCGCAAGCAAGAAAGAACAGGCAGCGAAAGACCATTGCAAGACTAAACAAGAAACAAAAAAAATTAAAAAATGTGTAACAAATAGGCATCATTTGGTACTTAAACCCATAATTCAGCAGAAAGAAAAGAATTCCCAACATCATTTGATTATTATTTAAACAGTGTCCAAAGTGGATTCAGAATAGTCATCTTTTGGGACGCTGCAATGTAATGAGATTGTTTTTTTTCCTTTCTACAAAAGTAGAGGCATCAGTCACTTTAAAACACAATTTTTAGCACAATAGCACGTTAGGACAGTCATTGGATGTATATGCTATACAACAGCAAAATAATAGTGACGCACATTGGCACTTTATGTAGATGGAAATATAAAAACATGCAATCAAAATGTATTTTACAGGTAGACACATATATCGCAATGTAAGGATATGATCACCCAAGTAATGAATACCCTTTATGAAATTGCGAACCATTTCAAGGTTTAAACAATTTTATTCAAAAATGTTTATCTGAAAATATTTAATGGAAATTATTCATCTGTAAATGTTTTTGTACAATATCCATTTATAAAGTTCTTATTTGCCAAATTGATCTACACATTTAGGGACCCATTAGCATGTCAGGCGAATCGCCACCGCCTGCATGGCAGTGGTGATCCGCCCATTTGTGCCCGCACGCATGCAAATTCCCCCGGCGGATGGAAAGACCATGTGCTGGTTTTCCGCTGATAGGCATTCCGCCCGATTGCCTACCGGGTGAAAAGCATTTAATACGATGGCGGTGTCTGGTAGACACCGCCATCTATATTATGATGCATGCAGGTGTTGCATTTCCGTGGCAGCAACCCCGCCACGGAAAGGCAAAACACACAAGATGATGGGCGGAATGTTGCACATTGGCAAAATATTCACCCCAGTCACAGATCTGGGTTTAATCCATCGTAATTTTGCTCACCACGCCACCCCAGTTCAGACATGGCCATATGCAAATCAGTCTTGACCCTGTGCCTCATGGGAACAGCCCAGCCCAAACTGCCAAGCCCTGTTTTCCCTGGACCAGAATCAAGCATCCTAGGACCGGTTTCTGGCTATCAGCCGTCATCAGCCAGGATAGCTTGAATCCAGTGGTGTAGTGAGCACGGGACCCATGTCTGGGCATACCCTTCCCACATAGGGCGAACAACAAAACACACAAGATGATGGGCGGAATGTTGCACATTGGCAAAACATTCACCCCCAGTCACAGATCTGGGTTTAATCTATTGGTATTTTGCTCACCATGCCACCCAGCTCAGACAAGGCCATATGCAAATCCGTTTTGACCCTGTGCCTCATGGGAACAGCCCCGCCCCAACTGCCAAGCCATGCCTTCCCTGAACGGAAATCAATCATCCTAGGACCGGTTTCTGGCTATCTGCCGTCATCAGCCAGGATAGCTTGACTACAGTGGCCTAGTGAGCACAGGACCCACGTCTGGGCAAACCCTTCTCACATAGGGCGAACAGCAAAATACATAAGATGATGGATGGAATGTGGCACATTGGCAAAACATTCACCCCCAGTCATAGATCTGGGTTTAATCCATCGTTATTTTGCTCACCACACCACCCCAGCTAAAGAATAATGATGGATTAAACCCAGATCTGTTGACTGGGGGTGAGCGCTTGCAATGTTCAACACTCCGTCCATCATCCCCTTTGGTTTTGCTTTATTTGCCCTAAATTGGCAGGATATGCCCAGACGTGGGTCCCTTGCTTACTTTGTCACTGGATTCAAGCTAGCCTGGCTGATGATGGCTGATTAGCCAGAAACAGGTCCCAGGATGCTTGTTTCCGGTCCAAGGAAGACATGGCTTGGCAGTTCAGGCTGGACTGTTCCCATGAGGCACAGGGTCAGACTGATTTGCATATGGCCATGTCTGAACTGGGGTGGCGGAGTGAACTAAAGAATGATGATGGATTAAACCCAGGTCAGTTGACTGGGGGTGAGTGCTTGCAACACTCCGTCCATCAGCTCCTTTGGTTTGGCTTTGCCACGGAAAGGCAGGCAGTTCTCTCACATTGGGGTACTGTAGTGGGCCCCCAGGGATTCTGGGGGGTGGAGGGTGCACCTATGGTACCCCCTTGCAGTTCCATGCACAACATGGCAGGCACTGCATGGTGTCTGCCACGTTGTGCATGGAACTGCACGACAGGCCTTCTTGGCATTGCGGCAGGCGTTGCTGAGAGCACTGCCCGCCACAATGTCAAGAATGCAGGATGCACCCGCCAGTGTGGCGCCCACATCCTAATGTCACCAACAGGACCCCCACACCAATGGCAGGCGGTCCCATTCTATGAGAGGCTGGCGGGCGGACTCCTAATGATGCCCATGTCTGACCTTGAAATTTTAGATCCTCTATGTCTATGAATGCAGTTAACGATACAAGTTGCACATACCACTTGTCACTTTAAAAAGCAAAAAACTAAACTGTAGCATTATATCATGTGATTAAGGCTCAACCCGACCCAAAACACGTAATGGCGGCATCGAAATAAAGTCAAATTGAGCACTCATCTGGTGGTCCGTGTCCATGTGTAGCAGCAGTCCAGGAAAGGCAACGGAGTTCAGAATATATATATATATATATATATATATATATATATATATATATATATATATATATATATATATATATATATATATATATATATATATATATATATATATATATTCACAGAAATAAACATAGGTTTCAGGGGTGTTATAAATTGCTGGACATGTCACTCGTACAAAACCATGCAAATTCCTCCATTATAGTCAGTTCTGATAACTATAACTCGTGCACCCGCAATGCACCGCTGATGTCACATATTACATCATTCATGACATGGTCAGTGACATCACTGATGACATCTCAAATGACATCACTGATGACATCATCCAGTAAATGTAGTTTAGTTTGAAATTTAAATATTTATTATATATATATATATATATATATATATATATATATATCCACCTCGTATTTGGCAAATTGACTTCTGCCTCTTGCAGCGGCGGGCCGGGACGGGCTTGCCACGCCCAACAATCAACACAGTTTTGTTTAACTATTTGACAGCAAAAATAAACAAAATCCGACCCACAATCCTTTTGAGATAGCACGCTTTTATTTCAGCAGCAACCTCCCCGACGCGTTTCGGAGCTTACGTCTCCTTGTTCACGGATACGGGTATGAGGTTCGATAAAGTTTTAAATAAACAACATGTGACACAACATCATGAATGAAAATAAACAACAGACTCCACAAGTGCTCAGGAGCTAGAAGACAAATTCATGGCTGAAATCATATCATGTGATCAAGGCTCAACCCGACCCAAAACACGTAATGGCGGCATCGAAATAGAGTCAAATTGAGCACTCATCTGGTGGTCCATGTCCATGTGTAGCAGCAGTCCAGGAAAGGCAACGGAGTCAGAATATATATACACATATATATATCGTATTGGGCAAATTGACTTCTGCCTCTTGCAGCGACAGGTCGGGACATGCTTGCGACGCCCAACAATGCACACAGTTTCGTTTAACTATTTGACAGCAAAAATAAACAAAATCCAGGCCACAAACCTTTTGAGATAGCGCGCTTTTATTTCAGCAGCAACCTCCCCGACGTGTTTTGGAGCTCACGTTTAAATAAACAACATGTGACACAACATCAAGAATGAAAATAAACAACAGACTCCACAAGTGCTCAGGAGCTAGAAGACAAATTCACGGCTAAAATCTCATGATTGGTGCGTTTGAAGAATGTTAAGACACATAATTCATTTTATAAACAGCGTATAAATCATACTTCAAAACCAAGGTTGGGCGAAACGTTTAAGAGCAAAACTCAATGTGTTTACATTATTGGGCATTCCGGGTTATTGTTAACACCTCGAGAGTCTGTCCTAGAGATTTGTCTGCGGTATCCTTGCGCCCTAGTGGGCCAAGTCATTCAACGTGTTTCTGAAGGCTGCAGCAATAATTCAAGCACAGCGTGGCGTCCACGTAATGTTGACAACACAAATGTAAATCGCGCATTTAACTCAGAGATACTCCCTTATGTACCACAACCAGTACTATCATTCATATATATGTATACCAATCTGTATTGAAGATTGAGTGGATATATAACTGTCTTGATGGAGGATTTAGTAGCTGTCTAACTGTCTGTTTCAGTGAGTAATTAAAAGTGTCTAACTTAATACATGGATTAGTAACTAAACTATGTGAGTGTGTGCATCACTGTCTCTGTTGTTGTATAACATGCTGCATCAGTTGGTCACTAACAACATGAGTGTGCATATTAGTTATTGATTAGTTGGGTGAGTATTTGTATGGGACACAGTTTGTGTGTGTGGTTGGATGGGTGTGTGTAACTCTATGCATAGATGTGTGAATGGTTGATTGACTAGGTGTATAGGTGTAAGAGTGCATGTGGAAACAGTTGTTTGGGTGACTGGGTGTATTTATTTGTGTGTTGGTGAGCGAATATATGTTTTAGTTGTTCATCTTCAACAAAGTAAAAAAAATAAAAGGCATTGTATGTGAGAGATGGTTTATATAAATAGGTTTATGTAAGAGTCAGTGATTGTGAGAGTAACATGGTGGTTTTTTAACATATTAACTATGAGTTACTATGTTTGAATAAATGAGGTGTTGTGTGAATAATTGTGTAAATGAGTAAATGTAAATGTGACTCATTTTTTTCATGAGTGAGTAGGATGACTGCATAACCAACTAAGATGCCTGCTGATGTGTCAATGTCTATATATGTGTTTAAGTGCATTTGCTAGTGTTCTATTAATTAGTGACTGCATGTATAAGTAATTCTGTTGTTGAATGGATAGTTGTGTGTGTAGACTTAGGAATCAGTGAGTGGGTATGAAGTAGCTGGTATTGGTGTGTCAATGGTTTCAAATATGGTACTCTGTATTTTACAGTGAGTGATGAAATGTTATACTAGTGTATGATGAGGTGTATCAGATTGTCACATGGAAGATGTTATTAGTGATGTCATTTGAGATGCCAAGGGGTGATGTAATCAGTGATGTCATTGACCATGTCATGAATGATGTAATATGTTACATCATCAGCAGTGCTTTGCGGGTGCGCGAGTTATACTTAGCAGAACTAACTATAACTGAGGAATTTCTATGGTTTTGTACGAGTGAAATGTCCAGCTTACTGTAACACCCCTGAAACCTATGTTTTTTCTGTGAATTTCTAGGGTTTTCTAAATGCTAATTTCTAATTATAATGTCTCTGAAGACCTATGTTTTTTTAAGTGAATTTCAATGCTTTTTCAAATGCTTATTTCTAACTATAACGTCTCTGAAACCTATGGTTTTTTCAGTGAATTTCAAAGGTTTTTTAAATGCTAATTTATAAGTGTAATAGTAGTTATACTATTTTTTGTACTGATTTTGTACATTTCTTTAACTGTTTATTTATAAATATTTTATTCATTAAATAACATTATATATTTTCCAGAAAATTTCAAAAAAAATTACAAGAAAATTCAAACTGAAATATTGATTATTTTTTTGATGTATTTTTTATTTTAATATATTTATATTATTTTCTTTTTCCCAAAGCATACACATCATGGTGGGTGCGCGGATTCCCGCCGCTATTTCAGAAAAGTCGTGAAGGATCCGCGTGCGGTGGGCGACGGCTGCGTGTTTTTCAGTTACATCAGGTACATTTAATTTTGCATGATGTGCGCGATTGGTATGCGACCAGTCAGCGACTCCTGCTCTCGTGTATTCGGGACACATGCACATCACGGTACGCGACGCATGCACGGTGGTGGGTCCCGCGCGACGTCATATACGTGCTGGGGCATGCTGGGTGCGTGATTCCAGCAAAAAATGTTTATGTTCTAAAATAATATATATGTGTCTTTAATATACATATTAAAGACATTCAAATAATATATTTGTGCTTATAATAAACGTATATTATTTTTAAATATATTTTCATGAAGTCGCATCGGGTGCGTGCTTCGTGAGCCCAGAGTGCCCGGATCTCATATGACCTCAAAAAAAAGATTTAATTGGTTCATAACATTTCCCACTGAAACTATTGAAGGAACCCACCCATTTTAATCATTCTTGTTGGAGCATCTTTAAAGAGATATCTCTTTTCCTACAAGAACCCTTTTTGCATTTGGACAGCAGCAGGAGGAAGTATCTTCTGAAGAAGAATTCTTGCTGGAGGCACCACGTCCACAGAGACTGGAATCTGTTGTGTGGAAATTTTTCACTTTTCCAACTGGAGAGAAGAAAATAAATGCGAGAAAGGTGACGTGCAAAATTTGTGACCGGTTATATCAATAGGCAGAAAAAAATACTCTTGTGGCACTGCTTCTATATACAAGCATCTTCGGACCACACATCCTCTCTCAATCTTGCTCTGGAGGAAATGAGGGGAGCTACTTTGAACCCTCATCTGCTGTGGCAAGTACGTCTGGAACGTCCTTAGGAACACCTGCAATGGGCATTAGGCCAGAATTCGCCTTTCTCGAGCAACACTGCATAAAGTGTAAGAAACTTATATGCTTCAGTGAGCAGTCGGTGGATGCAGTTTGTGCTGCGAAATGCAACCATTGTTCTTAATTTTGTTTGTTTTTGGAATGATTAGTAATTCCAAAAGTTTCCTGTTTTATTCGTTCTTTTTATGTTTAGTTTCTGTTTATTGTTCATTTTTTGAAAAAACACCAAAAAAATACAAAATTGTTAAAAAAAATTCAAAAGAAAAAACGTTCCTATCAGAACTACCTTATCTTATTAAAGAAAGAACTATAATTGCAAGGTAATGTGTGAAAGTTTGGTTGAATATATGTATACAGCATGATTGACTGAAACAATGCATTAGTAGTGTCTTGTGAATTTATAGGTGAAGATTTATGAGGAAGTACTTCAGCATGACACTGCAAGCTCTGCAGCTGCACTGCACTGTGGCACTTCCGAAGCACAGAGATGTGACATATGTACATGAATATGTTGCAACTATGTGCCTCCCTCTGCACGGCAGCCATGTGGTGACACAAGCACCCTTGCACCATGGTGAAAAGATGTCTGTGTCATGCAGAGATTCTTTTTGTGCAGGAAGGGACACCTTCCTGCACAAAAACAATCAGTAAAGGCGTTTTCCTCCTTCAATGTATGCTGTGAATGCAGCATGCATTGAAAGATGAAAAAATGAGGAGAAATGAAAACAATTCTCCTAGTTGCACCTTGCTACACCAACTCTAGGATGGCACAGCATTCACACACATCTCCAGATTTACGATTTCTCATAAATCTGGAGTTGTCTTTTTCTATGGGTGTTGCGTGGGAACACCCACAGTAACAACTATGGAACGCCCCTTCAACGCAAAGTTCTGTGTATGAAGGGGTCATATTTACAAGGAGAGGGTGGCTTTTTCTCTGCGTGTAAATATGAAGGAGGTGCCTGGCGCCATCACTACGTTAAAAAAGTGACGTACTGGTGACGCAGGGTGCTTGTAAATCGCCCCATAAGTGCTTAGATATTGGCAGACTGATACAATAAGAAAATAGTGCTTGATGGGTGATTGAAGAATTGCATGAGACCGACAGGAGGTATCCTGCGCTGCATGGGTACTACTTCAGTATTTAATAGAGTGGACCAATAGTATGCATCTGCTTAGAGATTTGTAGGGATTATGCACAGAATATGTTATGTGTACTTGTGTTGGTGCCTAGGTCATTTTATAAGAACACCACTAGTAACTGCAATAATAACAGTGCTGCAAAAAGAGTGAACACTTAATTTATAAGTGCGTAATTATTGGTTGAGTGATAGGATAAGTAGATAGTGGTAGATAAGTGGTTAAAGAAGTGCATGGGCCAGACTGGACGATTCCTACACTGCATGAGTACGAACTGGGTATTTTGAAGAGTGTATCAATAGTATGTAGCTAGTTAGAGGTCTGCTTTGATAGTGCACAAAATATTATAGCTGTACTTGTGTTAGTAGCTAGGCCATTCCATAAATTCATGACTAGTAACTAGAATAATAACAGTAGTGTGTAGTGAATTTGTAAGTGCTTAAGTATTGATGGAGTAACAGGAAAAGTAGATAGTGCTGGATGGTGATTGGAGAAATGCATGGGACAGACAGGAGGATTCCTACACTGCATAGGTACTAACTGGGTATTTAGAAGAGCGTATCAATAGTTTGTAGCTGGTTAGAGGTGTGCCTGTATAGTGTACAAAATATTGTACCTGCACTTGTGCTAGTGACTACGCCATTCCTTAAGTATATGACTAATAACTGGAGTAATGTCAGTGTTGCAAAGAAAGTGTGTGCTGAATTTATAAGTGCGTAGGTATTGCTGGAGTTATAGGCTACATAGATAGTGCTGGATGGGTGAATGGAGAAGTGCATGGGACAGACAAAAGGATTCCTAGACTGCATAGGTACTAACTGGGTATTTAGAAGAGTACATCAATAGCATGCATCTGGTTAGAGGTCTGCATGCATAGTTTACAGAATATTGTAGCTGTACAAGTATTGGTGTGGCTATGGTTTTGAGAATGGTAGTCTGTATTTTAGGGTGTGAGGAGGTGCATCAGATGATCACGTATATGATGTCATCAGGGATGTCATTTGAGATGTCATCAGTGATGTCACTGACCATGTCAAGAGTGATGTAATATGTGAAGTCCTCAGCAGTGCATTGTGGGGGCGCGAGTTATAGTTAGCACAACTAACTATAACGGCTGAATTTCTCTTGTTTTGTACGAGTGAAATGTCTAACTAACTATGACGGCCATGAAACCTGTGTTTTTTTCTGTGAATTGCAGAGGTTTTTTAAATGTTAATTTCTATCTATAATGTCCCTGAAACTGGTGTTTTTTCACTGAATTTTATACATATGTATTTAATCTCCTCTCACTCTTAGAAGGAAGGAACCGGCACTTAGGTTGTAATTTGGAAGTATTTATCTGCAAAGGACGTGATCCACGCATTTCGGCTCGTTCAAACCTTGATAATGATACAAGACTTCATTGCAGCATCCTTACTTAAATGTACAAATGCCTAAAGTTGCCAACATTAACAAAGGACTTCATATTACTTTAATCCAAAAAGCTAGTGGCCATATTTGCCATGGTCAAAATGGGAAAATTCTGGATTTGATACAATAAAGAAAAGAAAACAAGTGTTAATATGCACACAATGTCATTTCAGCATATCTTGCCCCGTGACCACCATACCTGCATGTTCGTCATTATGACTTATTCAAAAGGCTTTCAGCCAAATTAATCTGGGAACGTTGCGTATTATAATGGTTCTTACACGAAAGAAAAGAAAAAACAGGGCTGTTAATATGCACACACCCTAAACAAAAAGTTCTAGCGATTATAGTTCCATTCCATTCACAGCTCATTTGAAATGTCATGAGTGATGTCATGAGTGATGTAACTGACCATGTCATGAATGATGTAATGTCTGAGGTAATTAGCAGTACATTGAGGGGGCGTAAGTTATAGTTAGCTCAGGTAACTATAACTGCTGAATTTCACTGGTTGTATATGAGTGAAATCTGAGTCTAACTATATCGTCCCTGTAATATTTGTTTTTGTCAGCAAATTTCTCGTTTTTTTAGTGTAAAGTAAGAAACATATCACAATGGATGGTGGGGGGTTGGAAGCAGGGCCTGGCATTGTGCTGCCCCCACCCAAGCTGATCCTACTTTCCCTCTTCCTAGCTATCCATTGTCCAAGTCCATGTCCCTGCTCCCTTATTAAAGCCCTGTGTGGCTGATGTTCTGCCACTGGCCTTCCTGCCTTCTCTGAACAGTTAGCTTGCTGCCCCATCTACCTCCTCCCTATCCCATGTTGCCTGAATCCATGGACTAGCCTCCTCCCTTCTGCCATGCATGGTCTGATGTGCTGCCACTGCCTTCCATTTAGCATGATGTACTAGCAGCCACAGCCCGGGGAGGAAGTTACAGTAGGGTAGGAAGGCGGGGCGGGGGAGGGGCAGGGTGGGGGTGCTAAAAACCGGAATATGGATAATTGGAGGTAGGTAAACAATTTAATTAATAAAACGAATTTCGTAGTGCGCACTGCATCACATTTTTCGATACAGGGCATGCTACGAAATTTGTTTTATTTATTAAATTGTTTACTTACCTCCAATTATCCATATTCCAGTTTTTAGCACCCCCCACCCTGCTCCTCCCCCGCCCCGGCTTTCTGCCCCACGGTAACTCCATCCACGGGCCGCGACTGTGTACCAGTCCACTCCTCCTGCCCTCTATTGCCCAATTCTATGCCCCATCATTGACCTCCTGCTTAGCCTCTGTGCTGAGCTTGCTGCCCCTATGTTCCTTCCCCCTCCCCTCCGATGTCTGTGTGCATGCCCTTGCTCCATCCTTTTTGCCCCCCATGATCCATGGACCTGCCACTCCTATCTACTCTGAGTGTTCTGTTGAGCTGCCACTCCCCTCCCACCTACCTAGCATTGTCAGATGACTGTAACCTGTCCCTGCCACCTCCACCCTGCCTGTCCACATTCCATGCTCCTATCCCTTTCCTCCTGTCCTCCATGGTCCATTTTACTGTCACACCCTTCTGCCCTCCCTGGTCTGTTGTGCTGCAACTGCTCCTCCTTCCTGCCCCACGTGGTCTGTTGTGAGCCCCATTCCCCTGAACTCTCTTGTCTGTGCCCAGGTCCTAACCCTTCTTCCTATCCTCCATGGTCCTTTATGCATGCCCCTGCACCCTCCTTCTTGCCCATCATAGCCATTGTGCTACCACTAACCCTCCCACTTGCCATGCATGGTCTTATGTGCTGCCATGGACCCTCCCATCTTCCCTGTGTGGGCAGCTAGCTGCCCCTGATCCCCTCCCACCTTCCCTCCATGGTCTGTGTGTATGCCATTATAGTGTCACTGTTGCTCTCCATGGTGTATCTTGCTTCTAGTGCCTATCCTGCCTGACCTCTATGGTCATCTTACTACTCCTGCCCTGCCCCTTTGCCACCAGCCCTCTGTTTCCATGTGCGGACCCCTATTCCCTCCCTCCTGGCTTGTCTGTTCCATTGTAATGCCCCTGATCCATCCCTCCTGCCCTTTATGGTCAGTTATGCTGCAGCTTTCTCTCTTGGCTATCCATTATGGTCAGCTAGCTACCATTGTCTCTTTCCCCTCTGTTCTCTGCTGTCCATGTGCATGGTCCTGTCCCCTCCCTATTGCTTTCTGTGGATTGTTGTGCTGCACTCCCGCCCCGCATGCCCTGTATAGTGTATTGTGCTGCTGCACCCTGATGCCTGCCCTGTAGGGTCAGTTTGGTGTACCTATCCTTGTCCATCCTGTCCTCTGTTATCCAAGTCCATGTCCCTACCCCAATTCCTCCTGCCTTCCATGATCCAATGTACCATATTTGCTAACATTTTGTACTTGGTAAGAGGGAGATTTTGAAAGGAAACTGGGGTATTGAATTTTCCCATTTAACTTACATCGCAAAAGAGGAGATTGCAGACAGGAGACAGATCAAATAAAGCCCATTTGGGCTTAAAAACATTAGAAGTTTCCTGGCGGAATCAGGCCTGTTGGCATGTATGGTTGTACTATGACTGTCTCTTCCTTCTGCCCACAATGGTCCATTATATTGCCACAGCCTCTCTTGCCATTCCTGTATTGTTGGTTTATTGCCCCTGCCCCCATTTCCACTGCCCTCGATTGTCTGTTTTTCTACCACTGCCCTTCCTGCCTCCCCAGTGTGGTCAAATTGTCGCCTTTGCACCCTGCTACCTGCCTTCATTTTTCAGAGTCTGTACCCCTAGCCACTGCCCCTCAACAGTATTCTAAAGAACAACTAGATTGCTAACATTCAAATTTTTTACAAAAGTGGGGAACGCCTGATGCCATCATGGTGTCATCAAAATTGTAATACCTAGAGCATTTCCTTCAGAAACTACATTTATGAAAGGGTCTTGTTTGCATCCAAATTATAGTTAATGCTCTAAAAAACTAAAATGAGGATATATTTTCTGAGATTTCAAATAGCACAAAATACTTTTAAATTATTTGTTATCTTTGTTTTTTTAATCCAATTGACCACTTGATTAAATGTTGCACTTAGGGGAGAGGATGTGGTGTTACTTCCAGAGCTGCAGACTTTGCAACTGGGGAACCAGGTTGGAGTTTCTGCTTCAGCTCGACATTCTGTGATTCTGGTCAAATCACTTAATCTCCCCATGTCGAAGACCAAAATGAATTTATTCTTGTGTGATGTAACCAATGCTCATGTAAAGCACTCCAATACATGACAAGTAGGCACTATATGACACTGCAAAAACACAAAAAATAAAAAGTGTTTTGTGCACTTCTGTCATTGGGCTACATGTGGGCTACATGTGGGTGATATTTGTGCTACATTTGGGCTCTTTTGTCTCTGATGGCCATCTTGGGAGATTTATTGTTATGAAGTGTTCTAATTTCCTAATTTACTGCAGTCTCTTCAGTAGGAAATGCTTTGAGTTTTTTACTTTGATTCCATTAAGAGGTATTCAGATATGTCCCACATTTGCCATAAATTCTGAATGTTAGCACTCTAGTTGCTCATTAGATCACTGTAGTAAAGCTACTGCTCACCAGTTAAGACTACTTCTAGTATTAGAAGTGCATGTTTCAGACTGCATGTCAGAATTTCTTAAAGAAATAGAAGAGGATTTGAGAAGTCACTCAAAATGTGCCCTAAATTTTCGTTCTGCAGCACTAATCATACTTTCTATGGCAAAATGAACCCCCTCATTGTGTTCCTTTTTAAATTAAATGTTTTAAGAGTTACCACTTTATTCCAATCAAGATGGCTTCAGGTGTGCAATACGTTTGTCATAAGTAGGGCTGTTAGCACTCTAGTTGTTCTTTAAAACACTCTGGGAAGCTGCAGTAGAACACAAAGGAATCAACTGTCAGTCTCTGCCCTTGTTGGATGTACATGTTTCACTGAGAATGTCAGACTTCAGTCTCACATGACTGAGAAAAATGCTCTCAGTTTAACTTATAGATCACCTTTTAAACCTCTGTGGGAAGCATGAGAAAATAGTTTTCTCTCAAACATGATTCATGATATCCCAGCAGAAGGCTTTTTCACATGGTAAAATCACCTTAAAACACACCACAATTCCTAAAATGAGTTTGGTACCATCAACAAATGATTTATAATGGAACTAAAGTCTTAAAATCTTCTATGAACTGCAATGCTTTTTAATGAGGTGCTATCATGTATATTGCTCCCAAGATGTCTGCCAACACTTCTAGGATAAAGTGCTGACAGCCACTCAGATCTCACGATGAGATGTGTGGTAAGCTTCTGCCCAGATATATATATATTTCTTTTTCCATTAATATTAAAAAAATTACTGAATGGATAAACGCCAATTAACATAAATGGCTCTTTCTGAACCAAGGGCTACCTAATTTGATGTAACTCCGTTCGGCAGTTCGGGCTGTAGCCATGTCTAAAGTTTACTATGGAAAATTGCATGGAGAAAACACGTTTTTGGACCCCTCCTCTTTTCTTGGTCCCCGCTTGCCGAATCACCCCAAAACTTTAAAGATAGGAGAGTACCAAAGCGGGCCATAAGTTTTGAAAGTGTTGTGAATGTTCGTCAATCGGCGGCAAAGTTATTGGGAATAGAATGTTGCAAATTTCCTATGGTAACTAGGTCCTAACTATAACTACCTACTGGCGACAGTAGGTAATATATATAGGGAGGGCACTTTCATTTTTGCAAAATAAAAATGCACTGCTGACACCTTATTTGACGTGATGGCTCGATGATTTAACATCGTGAAATTCATCTTGTGGAGTGGAGTGGAGGTCTGCGCCCATTCGAGCCGCTACCGGGAGCGGTTGGGATTTCGTTTGTTTATATATATATATATATATATATATATATATATATATATATATATATATATACATATATATATATTACCTACTGATATATATATATATATATCCTACTGATATATATATATATATATATATATATATATGCGCGCTAACGCTCCCGCAGCACACCGCACAAGACAGCGCTCTCCAGGAGAACAAACGGACATCAAATTTAGTGGTAGGTGTAGCAGAGTTTTTTTATTTTTTCATAAGCATAGTGCCAAAGGAGCCACGATCCGACGCGTTTTGGCGAACCTGTCGCCTTGCTCGATATATATATATATATATATATATATGTATATATATATATATATATATATATATATATATATATATATATATATATATACATATATATATATATGTATATATATTACCTACTGGCAGTCGTCATAGTTAGGACCTAGTTACCATAGGAAATCCCCAACATTCTATTGGGAATGACTTTGGCGCCGATTGAGGAATCTGTGTGTAATTTTCCTTGGCTCATCTACGCTCCGCTCCTTCCCTGAAAGTTTCGGGGGGATTCGTCAAGCGGGGGCCGAAAAAAAGGGGGGTCCCAAAACGTGTTTTCCCCATGTTAATTTCCATAGGGACCTTTAGTCACGGCTACAGTCCGAACGGGTGAATGGAATTACACCAAACTTGGCAAAATGATAGGGCCTGGTATGCAGATGTGCCTTTGCTATGTTTGGTGAAAATCCCTCCAGTAGTTCTTGAGAAAATTGAATTTGAATTTTTTCAAATGGCATTTTTCCATGGGACCTTTAGACACGGCTACAGCCCAAACGGATGAATCGAATTACACCAAACTTGGCAAAATGGTAGGGCCTGATATGCACATGTGCCTTTGCGATGTTTGGTGAAAATCCCTCCAGTAGTTCTTGAGAAAATTGAATTTGAAATGTTTCAAATGGCATTTTCCATGGGACCTTTAGACAATGCTACAGCCCGAACGGCTGAACAGAATTACACTAAACTTGGCAAAATGGTAGGGACAGGTATGCAGTAGTGCCTTTTCTATATTTGGTGAAAATCCCTCCAGTAGTTGTTGAGAAAATTGAATTTGAGCAAATTATATATCTATATGCGCTCACCGTATGCAGACCGTACGCGGTCCCTCAGTGATGTCAAATGAGATGTCATCAGTGATGTCATCATTGATGTCATTTGAGATGTCATCAGTGATGTCATCAGTGATGCCACTGACTATTTCATGAATGATGTAATATGTGACATCATCAGCAGTGGATTGCGGGTGCGTGAAATATAGTTAGTACAACTAACTATAAAGCAGCAATTTCAATGGTTTTTTAAATGCTAATTCCTAACTATATAAGGCTGGAAATCTATGGTTTTTTTAAGTGAATTTTAAATATATATATATTACCTACTGGCAGTCACCTGTAGGTAGTTATAGTTAGGACCTAGTTTCCATAGGAAATCCACAACATTCTATTTGGAATAACTTTGGCGCTGGTGGACGAATCTTCCAAAAATTCTCCAAGAAAATGGCCTGCTCCGATACGCTCCTTCCCTGAAAGTTTGGGGGTGATTTGTCAAGTGGGGGCCGAGAAAAAAGGGGGGTCCCAAAGCTTTCCCATTTTCCATAGGACCTTTAGCCAGGGCTACAGCTCGAACGGCTGAACAGAATTATACCAAATTTGACAAAAAGGTAGAGTTTGGTTCGCAGATTGTGCTTTTTGTTAAATGGTGTAAATCCGTTCAGTAGTTACTGAGAAAATCAAAAGTAAAATCTTAGTGAAATCTAGAGACAAAGTACCGTACTCTGTACTGTACTCTGTACCTTCCTGAGCACGAGCTGCATGGTCATTGGCTGTCAACTGTCTGTCAACACTCCAAACCAGGAAGTGTTGGCAGCCATCTTGTGCCTCGGTCGAACTGAGGCACAAGAAACCAGTGAAACAAACGTGCAAAACATGCAAAGGGGGCAGGGTAGAAACACCCTGACCCCCTAGGCCTGCTCAGAGGGTCCCACAAGGACCACCGAGGCCCAAAAAAAATATATATATATATTTTTAAATCGCGGGGTACGAAGTTCAGTACTCTTTATCTTCCCTGGCGCATACTGGAGGTTCCTGGTGGGCTACTCGGACTTAATCC
>NW_028250700.1:0-97515 GCF_964263255.1 Lissotriton vulgaris
CTTAATACAAATATGAATGTCTTGGCAAAAGTGCTAGAGACCTGACTTAAGAAAGTCCAGCTTAACCTGGTACATCACTGACTGTTGGGATTTGTCCAAGCCGCACCTCCAGAAATCACACGTAGTGAATGTACTCTGGCAGCTCCTTTAGAGCTTTCTCACGATCACTCCAGGCGAACTGGACTAAGATTTCCAACATTCCTTTGCAGGACGCTGCTGTATGAGCTGCCCATGCTTCTAAGAGTTTCGGGTCAGGGTTCTCATATGCTGGGAGAATGAATTCCTGGAGGTACCGTAGGGATCCTCCCTCTCCCCTACACTCTTAAATCTGTTTATGGAACCACTCATTGAGCTTCTCAACTCCTCAAACATCCAATATCACATGTGCGCCGATGACACACAACTCTACATTAAGGTCGACTCTCTTGAAGACATCAAGTCCCTTAACTCAACGCTCCAAAAAACACAGATTTGGCTGGCAAAAAAAACATTTAAAACTTAACACACAAAAAACTGAATTCCTCCTTATCGCTCCCCCCAAACAAACGGACATGATCCGCAAATGGATGCAGCACCTAACTGCACTCAATGGTCAACCTCGTATTATTGAATCTGTGAAATCCCGAGGAATAACTCTGGATAACAATCTAAACATGCAGAAACACATCAGCACGGCAACTAAAGCAGCCAATTTTCAGATGCACACACTAAGAAGACTGAAACCATTCATACCCGCAAACGACTTTAAACAGGCAGTCCAAATCCTAGTAATTCCCAGAGTGGATTTTTGGAGTATCGCTCTCTGCGGCCTGCCCAGATCAACAATCGCTCTGCTAAGAGCCTCAATCAATACAACTGCTAGACTCATCACAGGCTCCAGAAGAAATTGCCACATTTCCCCCAAAGTCCGTGCCCTCAACTGGTTACCTTTTGAGGCCAGAATACATTTGAAAATTGCATGCATGACTCACAAGGCATTGCACTAAAAAAACATTGAGATACCTTGCCGAGAAACTAGTACTATCGGTTGGCAGCAGAACTACTAGGAGCTCTGATAATCTTCTACTAAAACCACAACGTTTCTCCAAAAACGCCCTGCCCCCCGAAACAAGATTGAATCTGTCCGCTGCCTTCTTCAAAAAAGAAGTGAAAGCAATCCTCTTAGCTAGATTCACCGGAGCTTTCTTATATATTCTTGTTGATATGTGCTAGTCGCAAAATTTTTACCATGTATGTACACGTTTAACACAACGTATTCTTATGTATTTGTCAATCACCGTTATGTGCCTTGTAAAGCTCTCTGATACCTGCAAGGGTCTTGTTCGCGCTATACAAAACTGCCAAAATAAAAATAAAATAAATAAATTAACATTCTTTCCTTTGAATTTCTCAAACAAATCCCTAAAACAATTGAAGTTGAATAAGGGACTTTGGGCCTGATGTACAAAGCATTTTTGTGTTCGCAAACGGGCCGATTTGCAGAATCGGCCCATTTGCGAATGCAAAAAGCCTTTTTGAAGTTACATATCCCTTTTTGTGATTCTGTAACCTATTACCGAATCCCAAATTGGGTTTGTGATTCGGTACTAGGAAGGGGCTGTTGCCGAGGACACTAACCTGTAGTATTCTGCCTTCCAAGCTCAATCCACGGGAGCGACGAGAAGTTCCCTACACTCCAAAAGTACGTCTAAGGGTGAGACAAGTCAAGATACTCACACCTTTCAGACTGACTCTCGGAGATGAGGGGATTAGAAGCCGGGACAATATACTTCCATCCCCCAGCTGATTCCCTCGAATGACCAGAGAAGAGGATAATCTACAGGGAAAACAAAGGAAGATAACATTAGAATTCTATCTCCCATCCCTTGCAACCTTAAGTAGATACAGTGCTGGCCATCCCAAATCTATATATTTTCCTTAATTTTCCATCAATGTGTTTATGAGCATAACTGTCAAGTGGTCCATGGTAGTTATTACACTACACCAGTTCTGTCTTTGCGGCCATCAGCTCTACGCATTCTTAAATGTGTACCTTTATGTTTAGCATTATCAATATGGATTTCCAGAATGCCGAATGCCCTTGTCTAAAAACCCATTGCTTGCTAATGGTGTTAAACATACGTGGGCTGGTGTGCACATGCGTATGAATGTGAGTTGTGCGTTTCTATATATATGTTGTGTGTATTCATTGGTACCTGTGCATGCGTTGTTTGTTCGTAACAACATCTATATATTGTGTCTCAGCTAAGTTTTTATTTGTGCTCTAAGTATGAATGTATATTAATGTGTGTCCTGCCTCTTTGTGTATGCCTTACAAGTAAAAGTCAATCATGTTTGCTTTGCTTTAGTTTATTAAACAATGGGTGTTTGATCAATGCAATATGAACCTGCCTCGTTGTGTTTACTGTATTTATACTACCTCGGTATTAAACTGCAATAATTTACTTTATTAACTATTACGAACAATATGCATAGGTAAGCCTATACACAAAAATTACAATCCAACTAAGCTTTCCCAAACATGCTTCTACATTTGGAATTTGGATTGGCAATTAAAAATTAAATAGTTTTTTTGTGCTGACATTTTACTATTTGTGGCAGGAAGCCCAAAACCGTATTTAGTCAAAGTTCACACAAAACTGTCTCTTTAGAGAAGGAAATGCCTTGCATGAGCTGTAACCAAGGATTCACCGGACCAGGAAAGAGGAGAGTCAGAGACTGTAACATCCAGCCTGCATCAAGCTTTATTTCTGCTGCAGAGAGCTTTCAAATAGCCCCTGACTACACATCATCAGTTTATGGCGAAAGACAGAAATCAATGACTGAACCAAGGACACATTAATCACAACTGTTATTGTCTCTAAAAAACTTTGATCTGAAGTGAAGGATAGAGCCCGAGATGATTTCATGTATTTGATAAATGTTACAGGCTGGATACTTTGATAAGAAGAAGCTGAGACTCAAAATGTCACACACATCTAGAGAGGCTAGTAGCAATAATTTGTGGTGGAAGGCCAGTCCATTTACAAAGAAGAGTTTACACAGCGATCGGAATTACGCGTTGTACGAGATTAGGCCTGGGCAGAATTACAATTACGACGTAATTATTGGAGTAATTTTGGTATTCCGCGTTACTCTTTGATGCCGAATTACCGATAATTACTCAATTACTCCTGCTTGTGTATTTAAAAGTAATTTGGGGAAACAAATCCTCCTACACTAACAAATGTAGTGAGAGTGAGCAACTGCTATTCATGTTCTCCAGCACATAGTGCTGTTTCTCAGTGCAAAATGCATGAGAAAATAGCGCTAAATGCAGGTAGTGATTTGGAGTAAAATCCTATCCCAAGAACACTTTAGCAAGCGCAAGAGGCGGCTCACGCTCTGTATTCCTGTTCTGTTGCATTTAGTACTGTTTCTTACCCCCACATGCATCAAGCACTTTTTCATTCGCAAACGGTGCGATTCCTTAAAATCGTCCGTTTGCGAATGCAAAAGTGCTTTTTGGGATGCATGAAGCAATTTTAGAATTTGCAACATTGTTGCGAGTTCTAAAATTGCGGGTGCTTTTAAGAAGTCGCAGATGTGCGACTTCTTAAAAGCAATGCATCATCACTTTGACAAGTGAAAATTCGCACTTAGGGTACCAAATTTACCGAGTGGTTGAACCACTCGGTAAATTTGGAAAAAGTGTTTAAAATGCTTTAAATGTTTTTTTTTCAACATTCATGTTACGGACACACATGTCCTTAGGACATGTGTGTGTGCAACATGATGCGAAAAATACATTTCAGGGGTGCATGGGGGGGTCCTTTGGACCCCCCCCGCACCCATGAAATTTTCTAAGTGCCACTCGCAATTTGCATTGACTCCTATGGGCCTTTTGGCCCATAGGAATCAATGGAAATTGCGAAAATTAACTTAAGAATTCGGTATTTCTTTGGGATTCGGTAAAAAATGCGATTTTTACCGAATCACAAAGAAATACCGAAAAAAATGATGCATAGCATTTTGCATTTCCTAAATAGCGATTCCTTAATTTTCGCTATTTAAGAAATGCAAAATCCTAGATTGATGCATGTGGGGGTTTGTGTAAAATCTGTCTTCGCATCCAGTTTGGAAGCAATGGGGCACTTTGCGTGAAGGAATAGTGCTCAATGCAGAATTACTCTTCTCGTGTAATTCAAACATAATCTTGCAGAATTCTTAGGTAATTCCATGTGATTGTGCCACACGAAATTACACAAGTTATACCCCCTAAAAATGTTAACGCCCTTGCAGTTTCCATGGATACATGTCTGCTGCTCAAACTTCCAGATATCCTTAAGGCTAAGAGGCCAACAAAAACATGCAAAACATGCTGAATTTGGTGTGTTACAAATCAATTATGTGTTTAATGTCCCATTTTCTTGTTAAAAACTAAGAATAGGAGTTATTTGTTCGATGTGGTAAATACCACTCTCTGGGGTAATGGTATTTACTGCATTTGATAACTACCCCGCCCTATTTCACCCAACTTGTAATGAGGGCCTATGGCTGTGATTATGTGAGGTCAAAAAGAAAAAGAAGCTAGCAAGGCTACAGTAAGTACAGAAAGATAACGTTATTAGTAACACCATATTTTCTCGTCATTACTCCGTCAGAGCAGTGAGTGACACTGTGGCCTCAGCTCTTAGAAGATGTGTACCATCCAGGCGTATTGAAAGGTCAGCAAAGAGGTGAAAACATTGGTTCTTCTCAAGATAATTATATCAGCCGCTGACCTGGATAGAACCCGGAATAATAATTCATCCTATCAGTATAACTACGTCCATAGCTATGGAACAATTCCAAGCAGCACAACACATCAAGAAGACCGACCCAGACATCCTACCCAAACTAGTGAACTCCTCCCCAAATACCCTAGGACTAATCTTGACTTACTGATAGAATATGATAACATGCCAACCGAACTATAAGGTATGACTCTTAACTCAGTTTTAGAAGTACCTGCTACAAATCAGCACCTGAAGTCCTGCATCCTCCCTAATGAGGAGGAGAACTCTAACAATAGACCCACAGATCACATACATAATTAAGAGTCTGATCTACCTCATAACTCTAACCACGCGACAGAGTGTAACTCTAGGCTGTCCTACCAGACTCAATGTGATATAAACTGTGTCTTCATATGGTATCATATACCAGTTCACTACATGCGCCCTTATTCATAAGTGGACCAAGCATATAATGCATGAAATGACTAATAACCTTACTCGAAATGGAGGTCACAGATACATGCCACACCAATGAGTTTGGCAAACTGTTCAAAACTAACCAGGCAGAGCTGCAAAAGAACTCTAGCAGCCAAGCCTGCAGGTTCCAAATAGCCACATACTCTGAGGAACAACATCCTAAAACTAAAAGAAGGATTTTTAGAATGCAGTGCATCTTGTCAATTCTTCTTTATTGATCTCTCATAAAGATATTCCTATAAGGATTCCCATAACACAGTCTACCCTTGCGGATCTGTTATTGCGCTTCACTCTCTTTTTGCACATACTACCTCACCTGTATAGATAAAATCTCAGAGAGGAGGACATTGTGCCACAGCTACCATAAGAAACAAGATTAAGAACATAAACAGCAAGCTGTCAATGCGATAAAGGGACGTGCAAAAGTAATCAGAGCCACCTGCATACCAGAATACATTGAAATTTGTTGTGCCTCATAACATGATAATCACACCTCGGTGGTCATCTTGAGATGCTTCCTACATAGGATCAAAGCAAAAACAACAAACTTCCAAAACACACACTCAAATGGTGTACCGTGCTATGTGGATAAGAGAAGATAAGTTCTTTAGCTAGACACATAAGGGGAGTAAGTGCTTTACAAATGCCATAACACAATACAATGAAACAATCCATTGTACACCATTGCCCCACATCAAATCAGGCTACTCTAGTAGGATAGACCCACATGTGACTGCTAGCATGGGTTTCAGTATGCAGTCAGGATCATTGAGGCAGCAAAAGTGTTCAAGGTCACACCACATTTTAGGGAAAGATACTTGGACTTGAGCGCTGATGCCACATATGTCAGCTGCTTTCTTGCCCACTGTGCTCTGGTCCTCACTGGTGCTAGTGCTGTCTTGAATTTTCTGGGCATGCATCTGGCACAATTGTTTGTCACTACCATTCTGCTGCTTCCTTCAGGTGGTCACGAGGCAACACACTGGTAGAGAACTGTGTCTATGTGCTCTGAAAAAATATAGAGTGGAACATGGTATTTAACTTCTTAGTGAGAAGAAGGGTTCACACTTTGCCTTACGCCACTGGGTAGGGCCCAGGTAAGAAAAAAGCTGATAATCATATATTTTTCAAGCTCCTGTGTACCACCTCACTCACATAAGACATGACTGCTTTGTTACAGGGACTGGGGTTCCTTTTTCAGTACAGAGTACAAAAGTGATTCACTTGTTTATTAGCCTACATAACTTCATGCTTACCAAACTAAGATGTTGTGGCACTCTTCTTACCCACCCACTGCCCAGCAGAAATTCTGAACTCCCGGAATGAGCTGCTGCCCCCTATCAGTGCTAATCCGACACTGGTGGTTGGGGTTTCACAAAGTCTGATGATCCAGCCAATTTTGCATCAGACTAAATGCAGATCTCCTTGCCCCAAAAGGATTGAAAATACACTACTTAAGACTTTTTCTCCCTGGTTAATACTCCCATCATATCTTCTCCCCTCCACATTTATGTTTTTAGAATGATCATAAGTCAATTTGATCTGTAAGGCACTCCGTTGATCTTGTCTCTAAGTCTGCTCTCAAGCAATACACTAAATAAATACATACATCCAACAGATCTTTCTGAGTGCAATAAATAAATAGATTTCTAGTGCAATTGAAAGCCATTACAGGGCACAGTCCGATAGTTATGGTGGACAACAATAGGGTGGACCTTGAATGATAGAGTTATCGCGATGTAGTGGGGGTCCGTACCTCTCCACTTTCAGGCAACCTCACTTTCAAAATTAACCACATTGTCATCTTCTAACCAAAAACCTACACAGACTGCTGAAAAAGAATTACAGTCTGGTGTACCTACTTAACATCAGGATAAGCAAAGAAACAATAGCTATGTGGATCAGTACTGGTTTATCTTGCTAATATCTTGTAATGTAGATTGGGTATAATACCATTTATTTTTACTTCACTCCGAGGCACTAATGGGGCTTTGGGGTCAGAGAGGGTGAAATGGAAAAGTTGAAGCATGATGGTCCCACAGAAGCTCGACTGCGAGATGTAATGTAGTTTTTAGGATGTTGCCTGACTAGGTGGCACCCCCATCTGGGACCCACTCAGCAGAAAAGGCTGTGTTGTACCATGGGATGATGCAAGGTGTCCCGCCAGGATTCTTGGGCTATGATGAGGACATCTCTGCATGGTCCAATTTCTATATGGGCCTTTGAAAGTCAGCTGTAAGTCTGTGTATTCCCACCTAGAGGAAATAGGCACAGATTTAAAGTTGCAGTCATGGCTAGTCAGATACTACAGGGAACTTATAATACTGACAGCAAGAGGACCAATCATAGGGGAACAGGAATTGAGGAGATGGAGAAAAGAGTAGCAGTCACTGAGTATGACTTAGCGCAGTACAAAAAGGTATCAGAACTACTCCGTTTTTGCAGGAAGGATCTCAAAATTCAACATCAGCAGATTAACCTCAGAACTATTGGCCTAAAAGACAGCATTGAGGGAAACAGTCTCAAGACATTTGGAGTACTAGATAAAAAACAATAATTTCCTACCCAAATTTCCCGAAACATCCCTTGAAGCTTGGGAGACTCACATATTTCCATTTACGCCAACTAAGGATAAAATCCATACTCATTTCATGATCACCTATATGGAAAATTTCTTCTAAATGGAGGAGCTCTCCATCCGTGCTTGGCCTGCCAAACCATAGGTCAGGAAAGACCACTCTTTTTTGTTCAAAGACACTTTGCCAAACTCCTTGCACCATGGATCTGGCAACTGTGCCTAGTTATCTTAGCTGCACATGCAAAGGACCTAATTACTGTATTTTTCTTGATTATAAGATTTTCTTGATATGTATGCTGTATTCACTCTTCCACTTGCCACCTGAGATATTATACCGTAGAATCAGAGACTAATCTTGGATTTCTCGTATGTCACTGGTCCTTCCAAAATCAATGAATTTAACCTTTGCAAACAATTTTACTTAACATTTAATTATAATTATTGCAACTAACTTAGGAGATTTATGTATAAATTGCATCAGCATTTTCCAACGAGCTTACATTTATTATAGTTTTTTTCTCACATGAGGGCATTTCAAAACATTCAACTTCATCAGGATCTGAACACTTCAGTGCCTCCTGAAACTGCATATTGCAAATTGATTGCACAATTATCACCGTCATTGAGCAAGCAATTTCGTAAACAGCAAAATAAACTGATGCAGGACAGTTTCATCATCATTCAATGGATTAACGGTATGCTTACAGATGAAAATAAATGTAACATTTGAGAGAATGTCACCATCATTTGCAAATGGTTTAAGATCTGAGAAAGCTAGGATAAAAAGTCCTCAGTCAATGGCAGCTTACTACAAGGAACTATGAATGCTGATTGTGATGATTATTATGCACCTTTACCACGTGCGCTTAAGGGTTTGCTTTATATTCTAGTCTGCACCTACTTCGCCTCCCGTGACTGTGAAGTAAATGTGTAGGTTGTGCATTACTGTCAATTTGATCCTTCCCCCATAAGTCAGTCTTTTGTTGCTTTCCAGTGTCCACCATCTTAAGAGTGGTAATCTTTAGGAGTTCCTTCAAGGTCTATTTTGACTAAATTGCTATTGTTTAATATCTGCATCATTGTAGTTACACTTTTGGGATGTATTTTAAGTGGCTCATTGTTGTACACTCCTCAATATCCTTAAATACCCCCTTTTCTCAACAAGATTGACAGGTTCATTGAAAAGTTACCGGGCAGCTCTTCTTATAAGGGAATACATCATACTGTCTTCCAGTGGCAACAGGACAAATACACTACTTTTCATGCAGCTATGATACTGTGACTGAATAATTGAGTGGAAGTCAAAGAATAACACAAGGCCATCCTAGTCAAAACTTAAAATGCTTTAGATTGGGTTGCTTGGATGTAGTTTGATAAGTGTCGCCTCAAGTTTATGCACTCTTACAATTCATTCAATTGATAAAGGCATTACATAATGCTCCTTCTTTAAGGGTCTATTTTTACAGAATGGAATATTCTGGATTGAGCATTGCAAAAGGTGCATGACATCGGTGCACCTTTCTCGCCTTTTCGTTGCACATCATACCCTTTAATATAATAGCAAATGGAGATAGTGCACACGTTGCGCGCTTTTCTGGAGATGAAAAAATCGGTTTTTTTCCTGTAACATTGCCATTTTTCCAAGCAATCAGGTCGGGTCTTTTCTGACCGTTGAATTCAAGGTTGCCAGGTTTGTGCACGCGTTGGCGATCACGCTGAACCTATGGATGCCAAACACTCTTGGCTCAAGATTGGAAAATGCAAGAAAGGGGGATCATTTCAGAAATAGAATATTTATGGGTGATGGTTTAAAGGGGTCTTTGTGCTATTAGGTTGTCTGAATATGAGCCACTCCGGAAAGGATGTGTTCAACTCACGAGAAAATTGGATATTTTTTTATTATTGATCACCAGATTTAATATAAAGTGGTTTTATTGTTGCTTTATTGCTCTGTCTCTAGATCTCTTCAGATATTTTCTGACACCTTCCAATTCCCTTCTTTCTAATTTGTTTTTGTCTCAATTCGTGAATATCCTCTTTTGTTGAGGCATATAAGATGCTTCGAAGGACCAGCCTGAATTCAACTATTTCTAATGAGCAACACTTGTGAACCACAGAGTTTAAGTCATGAATGGCAGCGTGACTACTTCCGCTCTCTAGGTTATTATCTTCCACAATGTAAGGAGGAATATTTGATCCTTGTGGGACTGCCGTATATTTTAGAGTTTTACAGTATTGATATTGTTGCCAGGTTTCCTGATGAGCTATGAGGGTACTGCAAATCCCACAATATAATGATTTCATCTCTCTAGGCCAGAGGTCTCTAACCTTTTGTGCATTACGAGCTCAATAAAAATCATTGTGAGCAACTATTATTATGTGTGTCGTAATGGTGACCACATCAGACAAGGTTACGTTAATGGCCACCATATGCAAAATCACCTGCAATGATCACCCTTGTCCATCAGGCTGGGTTGCCAGCAGTAAGGTAAACAAGCATTTTGCAATGCAATCAGTCTCGCCTTTGGGACCTTATATGTAAGCAGCACATTAGCCTGGGAGCTGAAACATCATCTGTTCTTTAAAATGGAGGGAAATAAGCACCAAACTGCGTGACACATGCCAGGTAGAGGAACACATGGAGAGAACTATTGCCTTTCAGCGGGAAATGGTATAGTCCATATCTCTGTTTTTAATATAAAATCAGGGCCTTCGGTGGTCATATCACTGAAAATACAAGATGTGAGAAAAATATTATTAAATACTTTTATTTCTCCTCATTTTTGCTTTTTCTATTTGCGCTGCTTAGCACACATAGAAACACTAAAACAACATTAATGTTTTTAAGCAGGAAGGCGTCCCTTCCGGTACAAAAACAACCATTAAATAATGCTCATTTGCTACTTCTGTGTGTGCTGCAGAATGACAAACCACTAACATTCTATCTGTGCTGCAGGATGCAGCACACAAAGAAATGGCATAGCGCCATTATTGATTGTTTATGTGCAGGAAGAGACACCTTCCTGCACATACACCATAATCCCTGCAGTGCAGGCACCCTGGCACTATGGCGCCAGGGTGTCTGTGTTGGCACTAGACATCTATTTTTAGCGCTGGCGCAAAGGAAACACAGGGGTGCGCCGCCTTGTTGCAAATAGGGCTCATCCCTGCATTTTTTAAACGACACAGCGCAGTGATGCAAAATTTGTCACAGTGCCGCCGCTTAGAAACTGCTGAAGTGAAGTATGAAATGCTTTATAAAAACAAGTTATTATTATTATTATGAATGACTGTGGTGTAGGGAAGCGTCACATAGGTGCAGCTAAATACCAATTTCAACATTAAAATGCCCTTTCTCACTCTATACTATACTCCAAAGGAATTGTACAAATGTGGTGTGCATGAATGGTCCCACTGTGACAGGCACAGGGTAATCAAAATCGTCTTAGCATCCAGGGTTTCATTCAGTTACGGATTGTAGGTAATTTGGTTGAAATACAGACCAATCACTCAATTTATCTCTCAAAGCCATAATGGTAGGCACCATTTTGGACAGAAGATTCTATTACCGTAATCATAGATCTTACGGTTTTCAAAGGATAGAGGTTACTGTGGATGTAAAGCACTGTGATGAAATGGGAAAATTAAATGTTTGACATGTTTTTTCTGTAGTTGAGATTGTAAAACAACTAGGATATTTGGGGGAAATTTAATAGAGTTTGGAAGATAACTGTCTTTACTGTAATACATTGATTGCAACTAATTACATTTGCATGTGTGCCATGGTACTCAATAGGGTGGGTTCACAAATTGCATTTTGGAGTACATTTAATAGTAATAGAATAGTACTACTAAGGTACTATAAAATGCTTTTCACACACCTACAAGTGAAGGCCTCCCCTTCCGACTATCCTGCATTCTATGTGCAGACACCTCAGCTCTGACTGTGGAGATCTCTGCACAATTGTGACTGCATTTTAGTAGAAAATGTGCAAGTGGTGATAGTGGGGAATGGCTGGAACATGGAGCATACTTACTACTAAAGGGGAGATGTTTAGGTTGGAGCAAGGACGGGTTAAGGGAGGTCAATGGAGTTGTTTATGGAGGAATATCCATCACCTACAAAATATAAAAGCTTTGCTATTCACAGTCTACACTTCTACAGTTACTACAGCCAAACGAACCAAAACAAATGGAAAGGGGCGACCAACTTGGTCCCCCCGAACGTATGGCTGAGTGCCTTGATCCCCCCGGGAAGCCATTTTTGGGCGGGAGGCGCGTCTCGGCTGGTATGCCCGAAGCGGCGTAGCCGGGGCGCGCCTGTTCCCGCCCTAGAGTGGGCTGGCCTAGACACTGACGCAGCCAGCCACGCCCTCGGGGCAGGCAGGGGCGGGTATACGCCCGCCCTGAAGACGGATAAAAAGGGACGCAAGACCAGAAGACATCCTCTTGTTCTTGTGCTCTGAAGCTGCACCTCCTCGCTGCACGTGAGCTCGGGACAGAACGAAGAGCCAATTTTGAGCGTTTTAATCTTTCTTTTTGTCTTCTAGATACTTCGTTTGAAAAATGCCCAAGAAAGGCGCGAAGAGAATGTCGACTGACCAGATGGTTCGGGTTCTCATGAAGGAAATGTCCGAGATAAAGAAGCAGTTGGCGGGACGAGACGGTGAGGAGGGATCGGGGCGTCCACCGGCCGGAGGGAGGCCTAAGAGGCCGAGAAGGGGGCCGGTCGGGGGAGACGTCCCGGTTCCCTGTTCCCCGCTCGAGCCGCCAGCCCCGGTACCAGCCCCGGTACCGCAGGAAGGGAATCCGATTCCGGTCGTAGTCACCCCGACATCCGCTGAGGATATGCCTCCCGAGTTGGCGGCACAGTTAGCAGCGTGGTTGGGGGACAGTAGCGGGGGCGCCACGGCTGCCGAAGCGCAAGCACTCATGAAACAGTTGCGCGAGAAACGTGATACAGCCAAGGTGCCCGCGCCGGATGCGGTGATAGACAAGCCACGAGGGGCGGAAGTAGCGTCCGGTGCAGGTAAGCGGCCATTGCCGATCGCAAGGGATGAGTCAACACCCTCTCGTAGAGAAAAATTGGGGCAACATGTTCCTTTGGCAATAAAGGAAAAGATTTGGGCGGGGGAATACGTAAACATTTTCTCCCTGCTCGTTGATCATTATGAGGTCGAAACTGTTAAGGGTCAAAAGGATCTGATGCATCCGAGTGTTTGGCGCGCAAAAATGGCCGCCTTTAAAGTGAATGAGAATATTGGCAACTGGGGTAATGCTTGGGGAGTTTTTACGTCAATTTTGGGGGAACGTAGGCCTGAATTGCTCCCTGAATTTCCAGTATATCAGTCACGAATTATGGGGTACTCGACATCGCACCAAGGTAACCAATGGTTCTGTTATGACAACCTTTTCAGGAAAGCGATGGAGCATAACAAAAGTTTAACCTGGGACTGTTACGATTCTTTGACATGGAATAAAATGAAAGAGTCGGGGATGTTGAAAGTGCCGTTGGTGGGGAGTACTGTTGGTGAGTCCTCCCGCCAAAATGGGGGGACGCCCTTTCGGTCGGGTACGGGTACAGACGATTATCCGAGACCCGCCGGAAATACAGGGAAGAGGGGTTTCTGTTTCAATTTCAACAGAAGTAAATGTACTAGGCCCCCGGGATCTTGTAAATTCAAACACGAATGTAGTGGTTGTGGGGCACCCCATCCTGAGTCCTCGTGCAGAGCCAAATCGGGTGAAAATGGGGGTAGAGGAGGCGCCAAACAGGTCTAATATAGTCCGAGGGGCGCCTTTACCAACCCCGATTGATACCCTGGCGATGATTCCCTGGCTCAGCGAATACCCAGATCGTACTTCTGCTGGGGTGCTACGAAACGGTTTTTCATACGGTTTCCGCATCCCGGTGGGGGACTTTCAGGGTGTCGGGACGTGCAAAAACCAGCTTTCCGTCTTGCAGCATACGACTGTAGTACAGGATAAGATCCGGAAAGAGGTTACCCGAGGTCGGGTTGCCGGCCCGTTTAGTGTTCCCCCGGTACAGAATTTTGTTTGTTCTCCTTTAGGGGTGGTCCCCAAGAAGGACCCAGGTGAGTTTCGATTGATTCACAATTTATCAGCTCCTCATGGCCTTTCTGTAAACGACGCAATTGATCCAGAGATATGTTCGGTGCGGTACGCATCATTCGATGAGGCCGTAGCCATTTTGAATCGCCTGGGGCCCGGGACGCTGATGGCGAAATCAGATATCGAGTCAGCGTTCCGTTTGCTCCCGGTATACCCGGAAGACCAACGTCTTTTGAGATTCATGTTTCAAGGTTCGTATTACATGGATAGGTGTATGCCGATGGGGTGCTCTATATCTTGTGCATATTTCGAGAAATTCAGTAGTTTTCTACAATGGGTTTACACGAAGAAAACGGGTTTTCGAAATGTGATGCATTACCTCGATGACTTTCTGTTCCTTGGGGCCGCTGGGGATGATGAATGTGCCCGGGCCTTGACTGAATTTTGTGTTTTAATGAATCAATTTGGCGTGCCATTGGCACCAGGTAAAACTGTGGGTCCCACGACTTGCCTCGAGTTTCTCGGGATCGAGTTGGACTCTAGTGAGGGTTGTTTTCGTTTACCAGCTGCCAAAGTGTCGAAATTCAGGGCAGCCCTGCAAATGTGTATTACTGCATCTAAAGTTACGCTGCATCAATTGCAGCAATTGGTGGGGAAGTTGAATTTTGCCCTAAGGGTGATCCCAATGGCCCGCCCCTTTTCCCGTTCGATTGCCCAGGCGATGGTCGGCCTAAAGGAGGGTCATCATCGCACAAGACTATCGGCTGAGGTCCGCCAAGATATGCGTATTTGGCTAGCATTTTTGGCGGGTTTCAATGGTCGAGTCGTCTGGAACAAACCAGCCTTGTCCTCTGAAGAGCTTGGTCTATGGACGGATTCAGCGGGAAGCATGGGCTTTGGCGCCATCTTCGGCACAAAATGGTCGGCACAAAGGTGGCCAACATGGTGGCATGAAGAGGGGCTGACGAGTAATATTGCTTTCCTTGAACTGTTTCCCATTTTGGTGGCCCTCAGAACCTGGCCCGATGGATTCAAAAATCACTCTGTCATATTTTGGTCTGACAATATGACCGTTGTAGAATGCATCAATAGTCAGGCAGCACGTTGTAAAATGATTTTAAGGCTGCTTAAAGAAATTGTCTTACTATGTATGCAACTGAACGTGGTATTCAGAGCGAAACATGTCCCAGGGGTGATGAATCAGGCGGCTGATGCACTGTCTCGTTTTCAAATACAGGCTTTCTCGGGTTTCCTTCCCTCGGCGGACTCAGAGCCGGCACCCTTTCCCGAAGCTCTCTGGTCTCTCGGTGCCCCGAACTTCGTTACCTCGTGGGAGAGAGTCTAGCACCAAGAACGAGGAAGGCATACGAAGGGGCGTTTCGGGCCTATTTAGCCTTTTTGGGGACTGAGAGAGGGGGGCTTTGGGGGCACGAGGATTGGGTAGTACATTTTCTGATGTCCTTGCGTAGGGCTGGGAAGTCGGTGGCTACAGCCCAGAGGCATCGTGCTGCCATTTCCTTCGTTGCCAGGGCCCATAATATCCAGGACCCGACAGCGTCTTTCGTGGTACAGAAAGCGCTACGTGGGTGGCAACGCCTTGAGGGTCGCAGAGTAGATGAGAGGCGCCCGATAGGTCTGGATAGGTTGGCCCAGTTGCTGGCCACACTCCACGCCACATGCTCGTCTCAGTTCGAGGCCTGTTTGTTCCGAGCTGCTTTCACGCTTGCATTTCACGGGGCGATGAGGATAAGTGAGCTGGTGGCAAGGAACAAACAGGATGTGGTGGGGGGTTTGTGCCGGGAACACGTTCAGATCAGGGGTGAGACGATGACTGTATCCTTTGTCAAGTCAAAAACCGATCAAAGTGGGGTGGGAGACTGCATAGTCATTCGCAGGATTCCAGGGTCCTCCATGTGCCCGGTGAAGTGTTTAGAAGATTACCTAGCACGAAGGGTGGCATCATGGGGAGGGACATTGTTGAGACACGCGGACGCCACCCCACTGACGAAGTTTCAGTTTCAGCGGGTGCTCGCGATGTCGATTACCGCAGCGGGCTTGGACCCGGGTGAGTTTGGGACCCATTCCTTTCGGATAGGGGCTGCCACTGAAGCTACAGCCAGGGGTCTTAATGTGGAACAAGTAAAACGAGTGGGGCGTTGGTCCTCCAATTGTTATAAGAGGTATGTGCGGTTGCACATGTTGTGAAGCTGTAATAATGTACTCACGCTTCTTGTCTTTTGTTTGGTTTTCAGTTACGCAAGCCTTCGAGGCGGGGCGGACTATGCAGTCGACCCAACACCAGGCCAGCGGTCAGACATCACCGGCTGTGAGAAAGGAGGTGTGGGTCGTGGGCCACTCATACGTGAGGCGTGCCGCAGACGTATTCGAAGCAGGTGACATGATTCACGTAGCTGGGGAATACGGGTACAGAATGTCCTTCTACGGAAGGGGCGGTCTCTGTATTGACCAGTTTCAGGCATTCTTTGAGGGTTTGTTAGGGCGGACGAGGTCACCGCCGTCTATAGTCATAGTACATTTAGGGGGCAATGATTTGGTCACCACCGGTAGACGACTTCTCCTGGAGGCAATGCTTTCCACTGTAAGTTGGTTGGCGAGGAAAGTTCCGGGGTGCATAATTGCGTGGTCTCATATGATCCCACGAAAAGTGTGGCGGGGGGCTGTTTCGATTCCTGCTTTGAACCATTCTGTTAGAAAACTTAATAACAAAGTGAGTAGGTTGTTTCGTTCCAGGACATTGCATTCTATCTCGCACGGTTGTATTAATGATGACAGTATGTATCTAGGGGATGGTGTGCATTTGTCTCGGGTGGGAAATGAGTTACTCATAGGAGACTTCTTAGCATGGTTAAAAACGTTGAAACATGACCTTTAGCTAGGAGTTTTGTGGGGGGCCCGGATAGCCGGTCAACTATCCGGGCCTGTGGCGGTAAGGTCATGATCGGTGAGCACTAAATTAGTAGATCCCTATGAGTGGGCGTCACCCAACACGGATGGGAGCGCTCGGGAGAGGTGGCCATTGGCCCCTCAATGGGGAGGCGGTCCCTTCTAAGGATGGGTCGCCGGAAGTAAAGGAAAGGCGGTCAAGGCCCCTTCCTTTGTAGGAGGGGTTACAGCCCCCTCCTGGGGAATTTCCCGGGGCCAGTGACATCTGCGACGGCAGATGCGGTAAGTTGTGTGGGGTTGGGATAAGGTCTACGGTACCTTCTAGATACCTCACACGAGTATTCGAACGACCTTTAACTGGCGTCGAGTCTTTAGGTGCCCCCGTCAAGTCAAGGGAAATTGGTAATAGTTGCACTTGAGGTACGCCTCCGTGCTGTCGCCCAGCCCAAGTGGGAGGGGTAAGTCTGGTTAGGGATCTTGACACCGGTTATGACCTTGCCGTTGGCCCTTAAACGTTAGGTTGTACAATTTCAATATGTCAAGAAATGTTTTGTAGGATGCTAGTTCGGCTAGGAGAACCTCTGTATTAGAGAATCTGTTAAGGTTAGCCAAACATCGCAATATGGTAATGAAATTGTACATAACATGAAACGTTTAATGTTTTAATTTTTGTTTTAATAAATACGGCCGGGATGGTCACTCCATCCCACTTCCAAAAACTCAAGAACTGTTTCCGGTTTCCCTCCTTTGGGGATTGTGTTGAGAGGGGGTGGCGGGTATCTCGGCCATATGGAAAGGGGCGACCAACTTGGTCCCCCCGAACGTATGGCTGAGTGCCTCGATCCCCCCGGGAAGCCATTTTTGGGCGGGAGGCGCGTCTCGGCTGGTATGCCCGAAGCGGCGTAGCCGGGGCGCGCCTGTTCCCGCCCTAGAGTGGGCTGGCCTAGACACTGACGCAGCCAGCCACGCCCTCGGGGCAGGCAGGGGCGGGTATACGCCCGCCCTGAAGACGGATAAAAAGGGACGCAAGACCAGAAGACATCCTCTTGTTCTTGTGCTCTGAAGCTGCACCTCCTCGCTGCACGTGAGCTCGGGACAGAACGAAGAGCCAATTTTGACCCACCCACCAGCCCCTGAAGACAGCCAGTTGTTTGTAATAAAGTGGATTAATTTTGCTTGTGTTCTCGTTTCCAGGTTGGAGTATCATGTTGATATTGAATTAATAAAGAATGGTCTGTTTGAGTACGTTTTACCATTAAAGAGATTCAGATTTAGTGTTGAATTTTATGCATGCCCTTTCGGTCATGGTGGCCAATGTATTCTGGGTTTTAGTTAGCACTGTCGTATTTATTTGGTAGGCGGTAAGGTCATGATCGGTTAGCACTAAATTAGTAGATCCCTATGAGTGGGCGTCACCCAACACGGATGGGAGCGCTCGGGAGAGGTGGCCATTGGCCCCTCAATGGGGAGGCGGTCCCTTCTAAGGATGGGTCGCCGGAAGTAAAGGAAAGGCGGTCAAGGCCCCTTCCTTTGTAGGAGGGGTTACAGCCCCCTCCTGGGGAATTTCCCGGGGCCAGTGACATCTGCGACGGCAGATGCGGTAAGTTGTGTGGGGTTGGGATAAGGTCTACGGTACCTTCTAGATACCTCACACGAGTATTCGAACGACCTTTAACTGGCGTCGAGTCTTTAGGTGCCCCCGTCAAGTCAAGGGAAATTGGTAATAGTTGCACTTGAGGTACACCTCCGTGCTGTCGCCCAGCCCAAGTGGGAGGGGTAAGTCTGGTTAGGGATCTTGACACCGGTTATGACCTTGCCGTTGGCCCTTAAACGTTAGGTTGTACAATTTCAATATGTCAAGAAATGTTTTGTAGGATGCTAGTTCGGCTAGGAGAACCTCTGTATTAGAGAATCTGTTAAGGTTAGCCAAACATCGCAATATGGTAATGAAATTGTACATAACATGAAACGTTTAATGTTTTAATTTTTGTTTTAATAAATACGGCCGGGATGGTCACTCCATCCCACTTCCAAAAACTCAAGAACTGTTTCCGGTTTCCCTCCTTTGGGGATTGTGTTGAGAGGGGGTGGCGGGTATCTCGGCCATAGTCATCAATGTACTCCATCTCAGAGCTAGAGTAAGTCCAGCACAACCCATTACCACTCACATGAGCTACAACCCTCTTTTATAGAAAACAATGGAGGTAGGGACTTAAAGTAAAACCTTATAAGAAATAATGTTAAATTACAATCGTTTACTTAAACTTTTAAATATACAAATGTATTTTAATGTATAAAAGTAAAATATACATTTTAAATAAAAACCATAAACTAAAAAAAACAGCCTTTCTATATGGTTCGGACTGGATTAGTGGGTTGTTGAGAGAAGGTGCTGTAATTATGACAGTCTCCTTTATTTTTAGGTTTCTAGATTGGATGGGATCGGCCCAGGAGTCATCTCCCAACAGTGGAGCTTAGAAAGAAGGGAAAAGTAGAAGGATAAGTGCAAATACAATTTCATATACCATCCCTGCTAAATACAAATATTCATTTATGTGCAACTCCCTTGTTTCTTCTTTTGGACAAACTGAAGGTTCAATTGTGGTCAGTGTCAGAGATCGTCTGTACACTTAATCAGTCTTCGCTAAGTGTCCTTCTCCAATCAAGCAATGGCATTTTTTTGTTGGGGAATAGTCATCTGAAATTTACAGAGAAAGAAAATATTAACCCCTTTGTTGGAGAGAGCAAAAACTGTGTTCCATTTTTACATCCTGTCCACCCCCTTGAAAGTCTTATGTAGCAAGTAAGGATTCAGAAAAAGGGAAAAACACTAAGGAAGTACTTTCCATTATGGTTCCTGGTCTTGTAAACCCTATTCCTCTTGCGTTAGCCTGCGTTTCTTGGGGTCTTTGTGTCTAGGTCTAGTTTTTAAGGTATAACATCACCAAGGGGATACACAACTGGCATACTATGACTATTGAGGGATCGTGACAGATCCAGTTCAAGGAGTGGCAAATCCTTGGGAACATCTCTCTCCTTCTGGTAGTCATTTTTCTCCTCCTGCAGACCTGTAGACCTGTACTCTAAAAGGGCACTTAAGTGAGCTGTGTTCTCCATTAAAAGTGTGCGTGTCCCGCAGTCCTCTTTCTGCGTTAATTTTTTGTCTTCTAATGTTTGCCTCTGTTTCATTTTCCCTTTAGGTACTGTGTTGGAGGAGAAAACTGTATCAAAGCCAGAAGTAAATTGGCAATCAGGTAAGTTTGAGTCATAAAATCTTTTTCAATTTAAAAATACATAAAACTATATAAAATAATTACACTAATTTAAATTAAATCTTTACATAACTTTACTAACTTTTAATACATAACACATAAATACAAACATTTTACTTTAGGAGTGTCTTTAAAACAATGTTTTAATAAAATATTTTTCAGTTTATATACTTGAATGACATTTTTAACTTAAAATGTGTTTAAATGCGTTGTAGCAAAAATACATATATAAAATGAATTTACACTAACATGTAAGTTATAAATATATATATATATATATATTTTAAACTAATTAAGTTTCTCTATACTTATACCATATCTATTCCTCAATTTCTCCACCATGTGTGCGGAACATCGACTATAGTCATAAAGTCACTACTAGTAATAACTTTACAGTCATATATGCAGGGCCAGACAGGCCTTTTATTCCACCCACTGGCCATTTTCTGGTGGCTTGAGCCCGACTTTCTGGGCAGGGGTGCTCCTGGTGCTTTCCCCAGCTCCTTGATAATAATTGCAGTAGGCACAGGAAGGTTTCAAGAGAGAAACTAAGAAAGGCAGTGAAGGTAATGCCTAAGCAACCAGATAGTGAGAAGAGAGAGAGGAGGTAAGGAGAAAGAGAGAGCGAATGGATGGATGGAAATAGAGAGTTTGCACAAGGAGATGAAGGGAGCTCAGATGGTTTGAACATTTTTGCCAAGGCTGCTTTAGTTCACCAATCTAGCCCTACGTAGAAGATGTTTTTACAGACTCCAACCCCTGTTTCAGGGGAGGGGACATTGTACCCTTCACTTCTGAGTAACTACACTAGTCAATGGTGAATAACCGATGAAGAAGTAAAATTACTCAAAGTGTAGGAGTAAACTTACACCTGACCATTTAGTCACATGTATGCTTACTTTGTGAATTTTCCCCAGTGTGTTTTTACCTTTATAACTACTTCCTGTAACCATTGGAATGCCACACTGTAACCAGTGGTCAGTCGCCATGCAGCATACTGGAAGCCACATTGTAATGGCAATATATTGCAGGACCTGTGATGCCATTCACACTAGTGTGAATGATGGTAGGATGACTACTGTGTAAGATGATGCTATTGCTCTTGCTGTCCCTTGCTGCCAATACCACTGTTTCCAGATTGCTCCAGGGAAGGAGGAGGTGACACCAACAGGACTTGATAAGTTGTTGAATTGGAAGACGAGAGGGTAACATTCTACCTTATGCCCCTACAGTTAACATAGGCTAGAGGTCTTCAAACTGTGGGGCGCGCCCCCCTGGGGGGGCGCCGATGGGTTCCCAGAGGGGCGCGAATGCCTCTGAAAGTACATGTAAATGAAGATGGCCTGGAAGTGCAGCGATGTTAATTTGCTGCATTCCAGGCTGTCTTCATTTACTCGGAGAGAAGAAGTGTGAACTGTGATCAGTGGCGTGGGGGTGGGGGTCAGGGAGTGTGCTGGCAGGGTCAAAGAATTTGCTAAAAAAAAATAAAAAAGCCCGATCTAGCCTCCAAATGAAAGATAACGGCTTAAGAGTGACGGCCCAAGGCCCACTCCCTCTACTTCAACTTATTTTATTTTTTGAAGATTTGGTGACATGAGGTCTTCTAGATTCAGTCTTAGGGTGACGTGAAAAAAGGCCTGTTTAAAAACAGGAGAAATATTCAAGGATTAGGAGCCCCTCTGCTTTAACTATATATTAGGAGCTGTGCTGCATTGAATAGATTATTACATCTCTCTGCCCCGAATCTATAAAAAAAAATCACTGTAAGCTGCAGCCATGAGTATTCCTTCAGGTGGTGTGAAATAACATGCAGGAGAAGCTTCCCCATTGAGTGTTAGAGCTGCAAGCTGCTCGTACGTGAAAGCACAATCTTTTTAAACTCTATTCAGGCAGACACCAAAGCATGAAACTAGTCCGTCTACTCAAGATCTTGGGGCATCAACAGACTCTTGAAAATTCTGTTGGTGCCCTTCATCTATGAAACACCACACCTTGTGATCTAAATGCAGGCACCTATGTAGCTGTGAAATGTCCACTCTGCTGTATATATGGACAGTTTGTGTGCAATTCTGCATTGCTTCAGTGCTTTCTTTATACACCTCTGAAAAAGCAATTATGTATGTAGCTATATTCATGGAATTGTTTTGTTCTTTTTTTTTAAGTTTATGACCAAAACAGAGCAATATTATAATCAGTGTTCTGTAAAATTAAATACTGCCTTTTATGGGTGCTCTTCTACAACTGTCAAAGACACTAGGCCTTTCACAGTGCGCCACATCTCAATGCAGTCTCAGCAAGTGTGAATTGTACTTGGTTTTACCACACTCTCCAGTGTATTTCATTGCAACTGACATTGGGTGCACACCAGGGTAACTTCTGCTTGTTTCCTGCTGAGAGTAAGGTAGCAAGGGGGTGGGAGGAGGGAGGGGGGGAGAGAATTGGTTTAGTAATGTGTGAAATTCAAATCTTTGCAACCATGAATTTTTGAGCAGAGCTGCTGCAATAACTTATCAGGAGAGGACCACATCATGCTGCAGGTTTGACTAAATTATGCTGCAGGAACAGGGAAATTATGCGGAACAATGCGGCACATTATGTGGTTAGCATTACTTCATTATTTTGTCATTTTAACTCATGGCACTACTGTCAAAGGAAATATTTCACCTCATTAGTTCCAGTTAAGCACCCCAATTATGGGAATAAGTATGTTTGGGATAATATATGTTTTTGTTTGATGCATTTGCTGTTTTATAAATCTCATAGCTAGTCCGGTTTATAAGCTATAGAAAAAGTTCTCTTGAAATCATCTCATAAGCCCTGCCTCCTGCGCAAAGCCATGCCCCTCCTGCTCCCCCAATCCTTGCAATAAATTTTGGAGGGGGGCCCGACCTCAAAACATTTTGCTTAGGGGGGGCTCTGAGCCAAAAAGTTTGATGACCTCTGACATAGGCAAACCCCCTACCAATCTTCAACAGGGGTGGAGAAGCCTACTATGTAACGTGAGATCCCTTCCAAGCATTCTGCCAGGGTTTGGGATCTCCTCTCCTCGATGCAGTCTGATCTCAGGTTGTTAACAGAAACTTGGCTGAAGCCTCATTCGGTCCCCTCCATAGCCCTTGCTCTGACTGAGGGATACAGACTTGTTCGGATGGACAGACAGAATAAAATGGGGGGTGGAATTGCCATTGCGCATAGAGACAGCATTAGAAATACCACGTTAGAAGAACACAGCGACTCGACTATGGAAGTGATGGTTTTTGCGCATAGACTTCTCGTCCCAAATGAGTTGGAAGGGGGCTCTGGTCTATCGGCCACCTGCCCCGCTATATGGTTTTGTCTTCAACTCACTGAACTCATCGCTTCGCATGTGATCGCAAGCAGCAACTTTTCTCTGCTGGGTGACTTTAATATACACAGTGAGTGTGGTTCCATTGCGGATACAGGGTCACTCCTGATGGATTTAGCTACTCTGGGGCTAACCAAGCTTAATGAGGGCCCCACACATATAGCTGGTCACACCCTATACATTATTTTCTCAAACTCTCCTACTGTCAACTGCAAATCCCCCTAGTTCCTACCATGGTCTGACCATGCATCAATTAAATTTTGCATTCAGGCCTCTACAAAGAGAATTAACACCATTCATGCCACCCCTCATTTTTGTAGACAGTGGAAGAGAGTTACCCCAGAGGGCTTTAAAACCTCATTTGTAGAGCCTCGGATATCAGAATCAGATAACATCGAAGAGGCGCCGCCAAGTACAATCTGGCAGTCTCTAGTGCTATTAATCAGCTAGCTCCTTTGAAATCTTTCCCTAGCACCCCTAAGCATCCCCAGAATGCCTGGTATTCCCCCAACTTCGTGCCCAGAAACGCATTAGTTGGAAGCATGAAAAACGGTGGCGCCTCACTGATGATGAGGAAGACAGGGACCCGTTTTATACAGCTATGGCCGGCTACCATGGGAAAATCAGGGCAGCACGTAAAGCCCTATTGCTTTACAATTAGATCAAGCTCGAAATGACCCTAAGGTGCTATACCGTGTATTACACTCTTTTACCAACCCTAAAGCGTGTGAGAATCCAGTGGCCCCTACACAAAAATTGTTTGATGACATCGGTACCTTCTTCACACTAAAAATGTAGATCATCTATGACAAAATAGTCCGATCAGGGGAGCACTCTACCTCTACTATGCTTCCCGAAGTGCCTGTGCAGATAGTCACTGAACTGTTGGGAAGTTTCCCCCTGGTTACGCAGGCAGAGGTAGTGTAATTGATCTGCTTAGTAAAATCAGGATCACCTCTGGATCACATACCGGCAAAAATCACTACTTCCCTAGCCTGTCACCTGTCCCCATCCATTGCACATCTCCACATTCTCTCCCTGCAAGAGGGCCTGGTCCCTTTGGAATGGAAAGCAGCACAGGTTATGCCTATCCATAAGAACACCAAGGCCCCGCAAACTGAGCTTTCCAAGCTCCGTCCCATCTCACTCCTCCCTTTCCTGGGCAAGCTATTGGAGAAACACATAAATACACATCTTTCCAACCATGCCGAATGGACGGGTAGTCTTGATCCATCTCAATCAGGGTTTCGACCTAAACACAGCACAGAATCTGCTCTACTAGCAATCACCGACAGCATCAGGATGACACTAGACAGAGGCCACTCTACGATTCTGGTGCTGTTGGATCTGTCCGCCGCGTTCAACATGGTTTCCCATAAGATTCTGCTCAGGAGACTGGAGGAGATCAGACTTAGAGATTTGGCCCTTCACTGGCTGATGAATTTTCTATCCTCTCGTTTACAGGCGGTTATCCTTGGTCCTTATAGTTCTGCTGCAACAGAGTTGTCCAAGGCAGTACCTCAGGGCTCTTGTCTAAGCCCGACTTTGTTTAACATCTATGTGGCTCCCTTGGCCAACCTGGTAAGGAGTTGTGGGTTTAACCCCATCTCCTACGCTAACGATACCCAGCTGCTTTTCCCATTTGCAAAGTTTACTCCATCAGTGTGGGCCGCCTTCTCTTTGGGAATAAGAAGCATCTCACAGTGGATGAGGAGTCATTTTCTTCAGTGCAATGTGGGAAAGACGGAGATCATGCTTTTTGGTAAGGCTCAACTGTTGTGGACCCCTGATTGGTGGCCCACTGACCTAGGTACCTCTCCTGTTCCTAAAACCTGTGTTAAAAACGTAGGCATTTGCCTTGAGCAGGCTCTTACCATGAAGGAGCATGTTGCACAGACAGCTGGCTCTTGTTTTCATGTGCCGGGTCTGCTGCGCCTCATCCTCCCTCTGCTCCCTGACTCGACCAGGAAGAAGTTAACCCAGGCGCTTATTTTAAGTCACCAGGATTATTGTAATGGTCTATTGCTGTCCACCAATGAGGCTGCAATCACAGACTACAGGTTGTCCAGAACACGGAGTCACATCTGATCCCGAACGCTCCCCCCAGGACTCCCTCCCGGCCTCTGCTTTATCAGCTCCACTGGCTCCCGATACGGGAGCGAGTACAGTTTAAAGTTTGCTGTACCTTACACGAGGCATTGTCTAATTCTGGCTCTAGCTATCTTGCTGATAATTGTATCCCTTATACACCTCAGCGGTCTCTCTGTTCAGGATCCAAATCCCTTCTTGTGGTGCCTGGAATTAAAAGGTCCAGAAAAGGAGGCCAGTCCCTATCCTGTCTAGGCCTCCGTTACTGGAACAAGCTCCCTTTGCAATTAGGACAGTGCACAGAACATCTCCACTTCAGGAAACAGCTTAAGACCTTCCTCTTTTGTGTCTGATTTTCAGCAGACAGTTTTTCCCCATGCTGCCCATCTCAAGCGCAGAGATACGCCTTTGTGGGTTGATTCTGGCGCTTAACAAGTAAATACATTTTTTTTTAAAAGTGTATGCGTATGTCAGGACATCAATCTGCCAGGGTAAGTGAGTTTGTGAGTTGATTTATGTAAATACATAGATGTGTATGTGAGGTTGCTAACATATTACATTTGGTGCCTGTCACCCACTAGCATCTGGTGAACGATACCCCAGGACATATAAGACCACCACACCTTGAATATGGTGGTTGCCACCTCCTGTCATTTCATATAGATTGCCTCTTGCATTTTTTAGCCACATCCATTCCAACAACAAGGTGTGTTTCATGGTATGAGGTGACCCTTCCAGACATCATGTCTCTCTTCATGAAATTATGGTGTTTCTGGCATGAGGGGGCCTTCAATGGCAAAATGTGGGTGGACATCCGCAGACCTAATGGTGACCCTGGCATAAATGAGATTCTCTAAGAATCGAAGAACGTCCTGGCATAAGTGAGATTCTCTAAGAATCGGAGAAAGTCCCAGGCACACTCTGCAGTTCTGCAATGTGTGCCATTTTTAGGTTTTGCCTCGCGAAAAAGATGCGCTCTGCGCATCTTTTTTGCGCAGGCAAAAACCTAATGAGTACTGTGTGTGGGTTTGGGTCGGCCCTCGTCATTCATTGGCTGGCTCCATAAATGGAGCCTAGCCATTGGACGAGGGGCCTGTCCGTCAATGCCGGACCAGACACGGGAGAGAATCAAGAAGGGTCTTGACTCATTACTCAGGATGGCTGAGTCCAACTGATATATTAAACAACACTAGAGCCAACACTGGGGTGTCAAATTTGGATGACTGGTCAATATGTGGCGGCGGCTGATTCGATTGAAACAAAAACAACCTATTTTCTTTTAACCACAGACAAATTTATTCTATTTGTAAATCAAACCTTTTTGTCTTTTTCTGTTTTTTGAGCACACTAATCGTTGTGCATGGAAAATACGAAATATACAAAACAATGGATTATATATACAAAATATGCAAACAGATAAATACACAGTTTCAGACACACTTGGCCATACATTCATACAACATTCATTCACAACAACAAACAATATATAGAGAAACAATACGTCCGGGCATCGGTCATTCAGTTCAAAGGAGAGAATTTCATTCTGTGTTTTCACAATCTGTTCTAATTGTTATTGTCACAGTCTGTTTTGTAGAACCAAATATATCGAGTAACTATTCTGACGAAAATTGGTGACCAGATGCGGGACAAGGAAGCTGGTCGACGCGTGAGACCTACTCCTTCGGCGGTGTCCGTGGTTCACACTGCTCGGTTTGTGGATTGTGGACAATCCGAGCAGTGTGAACCACGGACACCGCCGAAGGAGTAGGTCTCACGCCTTGCTCCCGCATCGCAGAGGAGCGGGCGTACAGACACCGGCTGATTCAACAGCGAGCACGAAGCAAGTCACAAACGGCGACTTTGATCACGCCTATTGGAAATACTAGTCCACTTTGGATTCTCACCTGCCTGCCATTCTTTTGAGTTCTTAATATCTGTGGATTAAGAACCATTCCGGTCCTGAGGAGAACCCCCATTTAACTAAAAGGGGTTCGAAACGCGTCGAGTGGAGCTTCAGAGTGGAGAGTGGAGCTTCAGAGTGGAGCTTCAGAGTGGAGAGTGGAGCTTCAGAGTGCAGATTCAGAGTGGAGCTTCAGAGTGGAGCTTCAGAGTGGAGCTTCAGAGTGGAGCTTCAGAGTGGAGCTTCATAGTGGAGAGTGGAGCTTCAGAGTGGAGATTCAGAGTGGAGAGTGGAGCTTCAGAGTGGAGCTTCAGAGTGGAGAGTGGAGCTTCAGAGTGGAGCTTCAGAGTGGAGCTTCAGAGTGGAGCTTCAGAGTGGAGCTTCAGAGTGGAGCTTCAGAGTGGAGAGTGAAGCTTCAGAGTGGAGATTCAGAGTGGAGAGTGGAGATTCAGAGTGGAGATTCAGAGTGGAGAGTGGAGCTTCAGAGTGGAGATTCAGAGTGGAGAGTGGAGCTTCAGAGTGGAGCTTCAGAGTGGAGAGTGGAGCTTCAGAGTGGAGCTTCAGAGTGGAGAGTGGAGCTTCAGAGTGGAGATTCAGAGTGGAGCTTCAGAGTGGAGAGTGGAGCTTCAGAGTAGAGATTCAGAGTGGAGCTTCAGAGTGCAGAGTGGAGCTTCAGAGTGCAGAGTGGAGCTTCAGAGTGGAGATTCAGAGTGAAGCTTCAGAGTGCAGAGTGGAGATTCAGAGTGCAGAGTGGAGCTTCAGAGTGCAGATTCAGAGTGGAGCTTCAGAGTGGAGCTTCAGAGTGGAGCTTCAGAGTGGAGCTTCAGAGTGGAGCTTCAGAGTGGAGCTTCAGAGTGGAGCTTCAGAGTGCAGAGTGGGGCTTCAGAGCGGAGCTTCAGAGTGCAGAGTGGAGCTTCAGAGTGCAGAGTGGAGCTTCAGAGTGGAGCTTCAGAGTGGAGCTTCAGAGTGGAGGTTCAGAGTGGAGCTTCAGAGTGGAGCTTCAGAGTGTCAAGAGCAATGCCAATAGCTCTAACTTTAACAAAGGCAAAACCATTGCATTGTAAATGCTTGTTTAATTTCCCCCAAAAAGCTCCACTGTAATAATCTTGTTGGAAACAGTTTGTGAGGTCCTTGAACCTGAAGGTTTGCAAACTGGTGTTCCTCAGGGCTGTCCTTTTGTTAAGTCCTGTAAGGAAAGAGATCCTAGGTTGTACTCTACACCTTGACCCGTCTCCACAAGCCTTGACTGTTGACAGCTTACTTTTGCTTTTGAGGGACCTAGGGGTATCCACTGGAATACCCCAGGTGCCTCTCAATATTAGACAAAATGCAGAGGTGTGGGGCAGATGGGGATCCCTTTGAGTTTATTATTTGTTAGCAAATATTAGAAGCAGTTCTCACTGCATTAATCCACTTTAAGTACTGGAAAAAAATGTATTAAACTCTTAACTTAGAGTAAAGATGGTGTTTATAAGCTGGAGGATGATGCTGTCCAAAGAGGACAACAACCATGCCTTCTTCGATAATATTCTTTCCTTACTGGAGGGCCTTTCTGGAGGACACTCACATAGTTTGCCACCAGGTGAGCCTCTGAGTAAGTGTACAGGGCGCACTCTAAACAGGCAGAAATCCCTGCAGCACATTCTAGGAGAACGACCCTCCAGTCCAATCTCTGAGGAAGTGTACTCCAGTCTGTTTGGTTAAAGGTGTTTTATCACAATATCGAGATGTTACCTTCCACTGGCTTTGTAGATTAATCAAATAATTTGAACGCCACTTCCTTCCGTTTGCTGATTCTTGTGTCTGCCATGTTTAATACCGCTCAGTATAAGTCAGTATTGTCCGGCAAAACTTATTGCCGTAACTGCATTTGTCCCCCGCTGGATGTAGTTGTAAATCACTTTCCAACGAGATCCGATCCCTTTTACACGTAACATGCTCTCCAGTGAATTCAGCTTCCAGTAAATCGCTTACCGCGACTCTTGCGACAAACAGGCTTCGGAAGCACCGGCAGGCGCGTTTCCTCCTCCTTACTCGCTGCAGAGTCCATAATACTGCGATCCCGGACGTCCGTTACACTATGGCGTTTGTAGGGCGGGCAAGGGTTATTATGTCCACAAATGTTGGCTAGATCCCAAGCCAATTAATTCGGCGGGCACACGGCAGGGGTAGCTAAATTCTGATATATATATATATATATATATATATATATATATATATATATATATATATATTACCTACTGGCAGTCGCCAGTAGGTAGTTATAGTTAGGATCTACTTTCCATAGGAAATCCGCAACATTCTATTGGGAATAACTTTGGAACCGATGGACGAATCTTCGCGAATTTCTCAGAGTTTGTGGCCTACTCCGCTCCTTCCCTGAAAATGTGGGGGGGATTCATCAAGCGGGGGCCGAGATAAAAGGGGGTCCCAAAACGTGTTTTCCCCATGTTAATTTCCATAGGGCGGTCGAACTCACTTTTAGCCCGAACGGCTGAATGGATTTCCACCAAACTTGGCAAAATTGTAGGGACTGGTACCCCGATGTGCCTTTGCTATGTCTCAAGATATATGTTCCAGTGGTTTTTACGAAAATTAACTTTGAAAAAATATATATTGGGCTACATTGGGCTATATATGTGTTAGAGCCCAAATGTAGCCAAATGTAGTCCAATGTAGCCCAATGTAGCCCAAAGATGGCCACCAGAGACAAAAAAAAACAAATGTAGCCCAAATATCAGCCAGATGTAGCCCAACAATTTGCTATTAAAAAACCTATGAAATTCACTGAAAAAACCATAGGTTTCACACACGTTATAGTTAGGAATTAGCATTTAGAAAACCTTTGAAATTCAGTGATGTAATATGTGATGTCATCAGCAGTGCATTGCAGGCGCGCAAGTTATAGTGAGTCCAACTAACTATAACGTGGGAATTTCAATGGTTTTATGTCAGTAAAATTTCCAGCTAACTATAACTGGTGTGAAACCTATGGTTTTTTCAGTGAATTTAATAGGTTTTTAAAATGCTGATTCCTAACTATAACTAGTGTGAAACCTACGTTTTTTTCAGTGAATTTCAAAGGTTTTTTAAATGCTGATTCCTAACTATAACTGGTGTGAAACCTATGGTTTTTTCAGTAAATTTAATAGGTTTTTTAAATGCTAATTCCTAACTATAACTAGTGTGAAACCTATGGTTTTTTCAGTGAATATATATATATATATATATATATATATATATATATATATATATATATATATATATATATATATATATATATATATATATATATATGAACCAAAGGTTCCTCCCCAGCCTGCTCTGCGTTCGCAGACACCGCCTCCACGCCAACAATACATATATATTCTTGCGTTTCCACTGCGCAAGTTAAGGGACCCGCCCTGACGACTCAAGCACATCAGTGGCAATTGGAGGATGTGATTCGTGTGAGCGGATGGTGTTTGAGACGCTGCGGCCACGGGAGGGCATGTGTTCGGCCCCATTCGGACTATGACTACACAGAGAGACTCGCAGCATTGTCGCAAGTCTTCCAGAACTTTGCCCGAAACGGAGGCTGCAGAAGGCGTTGGGCAGCTCAGGTGCTGTGGTTTTGTGAAAAAACAGTTTTTCCATCCAGGTAGCCTTTCTGTCATCCTCCAAGATGGATGCTGGATGTCGCAGTCCTTCCGTGTTTTACCAATGGGGAGGAGGTAGATGCCATTAAAAGCGGGACTGTGGCAGGCACCTGAACAATATATTCGGCATCTGATGAAGGAAGTTGTTCCAAAATGCGTTATGCCATGCCAATAAACCTACCTGAAATTTGCCCGCTGTGTCCCTTTCGTTTCTTCACTGGAGGCGAGTGGTTTTGGATATATATATATATATATATATATATATATATATATATATATATATATATATATATCCAACCAGGGAAACGTGCACCATTCAGCACGCTACACAGACCACACCATCAGACTTGACAAAGTTATTTTTATTCAAGAAGATATATATATTTATTTGTTTCTTTGTACAGTGCTTTACATTTTAGAGCTTCACCACACCGGATTTGGTGGTAATTGTCCCCGCTCGATTTATCATTCAGTTTAAATGTGAGCATTAGAAGTCTTCATCTCTCTCCCTGTGTTCTGTTAGATTACGATAGTTTATTAACTTTGTCTACAATAGCAATAGAGGTCCCCTGATTTGCTCCTTGTTCTTTCTGCACACAGGTAATTTTAATATCTGCATCTACTCTCAATTCTGTATTAGTGAATTCTTGATTATATGGAAAGTAAGTTCATTTGTTTTGTGGCTCATCTATCTCCAACAGCCTGGGCCTGTTCTTGTTCCTCTCCCTTCTCTTTTTTCTCTCTTTTACAATTTAATAAATAAAAAAATAAAAATTCTAAACATGTTTCTACTTTTTGGTCTCTTATTTAACTCAGATCGGGGGGCACCTCACTTTCTATTGAGCACTGAGATTGAGTCTTTTTCCTTTCACAGTGGTTGACTATATCTGTTTTCTTGGGTCATTTGTGGCACCACATGATAATATATGTATCAGTATGAATAAGGGAACTCAGAGTACGTTTAGAGTTGTTTGTTTATATGTGTTTATTTTTTTAGGGAAAAATCGTTGCCATCCTGATGAAGGCGCTTTCTAGCGTCGTAACACGCGTTGAGAAGATCTCTTTTATTGCCACCACCTTTTCTGTCTATATGTAATCATGTTTGTTTCACCATACAATGTTTTGTATTAATTGTTGTCTTCATTTGCTGTGCAATGTAATCTTGCGTTATTTATTGAAATCATGCTGCGTCATGTGTACTATTTGTTATATATCTTTTGTACTTTAAATTAAATAAAATTTATATATGGTTTTAATATAGGTATTGTGTGCACTGAGTTCCCACTTGAATATGTTGTTGCTGGTATAGATAGCCATTGATTGAAGTAATTTGACTGCCTAGGGTGTTTGTACTCAAATTAGTTTTTACATTTTTACATCTAGGCGGCAGTACAGAGGACTTCAGACACTCAAGCAGCAAATATTGCCTTTCATGATGAGGGACAGACTGTGACTCTGGGACCTTACATGATGTCACATTCATGTAACAGGGGCATTTTAGGGTCAAGAGAAAAAAGATGGGAGTACTAGTCTGCCAGGCAGCTTTGTGAGATCAGAAGGAAACTGAATCCCAGAGAGGCAGTCACACTGGTAGAGTGAAGGTTGCCTTACTACACTGATTCCAAGTGGGATTTCCGGGCTACAAAGGATGCAAACCTTCCAAATCCTGGTGCAGTTGACCCATTGTAGGTTTTTCTCACATAGGAGATAGTTATTCATTGAATTTAACTGGCTATGGAAGCATACTCTATTTAAATGAACACAGATTACTTTCAGAGTGCTGTGATAGCGAGGTGGTCCAACAGCTTGGTGAAAGAAGTGAAAGAACATGGTAATCAATCAATCAATTCAATCAATCATGGTTCTTGTAGATGGTGGCCCATAAGGATCTCAAGGTACTGGGGGGGAGGGGGCTGGGGGTTCTGCAGCTCAGTCGAAGAGCCAGGTCTTGAAGTCCTTCCTGAATTGAGGCAGTGACTGTGTTTGCCTGAGATGCAGAGGTTGGGAGTTCCAGGTCTTCGCAGCGAGGTAGGAGAAGTATCCACCTCCAGCTGAGGTCTTACGGAATTGTAGGATAGTAGCTACGGCCAGATGGTTTGAGTGGCAATGTCTGGTCAGTGTGTGAAAGGAAAACTGGTGGTTGAGGTATTCGAACCAGGTGTTGTAGAGTGCTTTGTAATATGTGGGAGAAGCTTGAAGGTGATTCTTTTGTTGATTGGAAGACATGGGGAGCTGGCGGGACCATTGGGGGATTGGGGCCCCCCCTCTCTACTACGCAGTTCTCTGGCGCATACTGGAGTTACTTGGTGGGTTAGTTGGCCCCCAGGGACCCTCAGGATTGAGGAGGAATGAGTAATCTAACTTTAAACGCACCACAGGGCGTGTTTGCAGACATGTCACCTCAGGCCATGCCCCCTTCCTTCACCACTGTGCAAAGCACCCTGTGGCGCGTTTTAAGTTGGGGTATTAACTCTCTTTCAATACTGAAGGTCCCTGAGAGCCAACTAGCCCAACAGGTATCTCCAGTATGCGCCAGGGAGCTGCATTGCAGACAGGTGTTCAGAGTCCACGCCCCTTTTTATACCTCTATGGAACGCAGTTCTGTGGGGTTTACTGGAGGTACCTAGTGGGCTAGTATGACCCTAGGGACCCTTAGGATTCAAGAGGACGTAATCTCTCAACTTAGAACAGGCTCAGGGCGCGTTTACACAGTGGTGAAGGGAGGGGATGGCGCCTGAAGTGACGTGTGCAAACACGCCCTGTGGTGCGTTTTAAGTCAGGGAAATAATTCCCCTTCAATCCTGAGGGACCCTGGGGGCCAACTAGCCCACCAGGTGCTTCCAGTAAGCACCACTGTGCTTCGTTGCAGAGAGGTGGTGCAGGCCTTTCCCCTTTTTACACCTCTCTGCAATGGTGCTTACTGGAGGTACCTAGTGAGCTAAATTGCACCTAGGGACCCTCAGGATTCAAGGGGAGTTAATCCCTTAACTTAAAACGGGCACAGGGTGTGTTTACACAGTGGGGAAGGAAGGGGACGGGACCTGAGGTGACCTGTGCAAACACGCCCTATGGCACGTTTTAAAATGAGGAAATAGTTACCCTTCAATCCTGAGGGCCTATGTGGGCCAACTAGTCCACCAGGTGCTTTCAGTAAGCGCCACTGCACTGCGTTGCAGAGAGGTGATCCAGACCATGCTCATTTTCTCTGCAATGCAGCTCTGTGGTGCTAAGTAGAGATACCTGATGGGCCAGTTGTACCCAAGGGACTCTCAGGATTCAAGGGGACTTATCCCCCAAATTAAAACGGCCACAGGGCGTGTTTGCACACGTCAGCTCAGCCCCCCTCCCTTCACCAGTGTGCAAAAGTGCCCTATGGGGTGTTTTAAGAGGTAGTTTTAATCCCCCTGCCTAATTATATACCCCAACACATAATGTTCCCTAGTGTATGTAGGTGTTTTAACTGTATTCTAAGTGTCTTTTAGCATAGCACTTGCTCTAGGATTGGTTAGTCAGAGTCAGTTACCACCAGTATTCATCTGAAAAAGTTGAGGGTACAGGATGATTTTGCAACAAGGCCTCTTTCTGCTCCTCTGTTTGTTCTTTCTGCACGTCTTCCTTCTTCCTGCACTTTTCTTCGTCTTTGAGGACTTCTATTGCTTCTTTCTGCATTTCTTTTTCTTCTTTCTGTGGGTTTTTTCTTCTTTCTTTATAGCCCTACCTCTGTAGGCATAGTTAGAAACTAGCATTTGAAAAAGCTTTGAAATTCACTTAAAATATCATAGATTTCAGTTACGTTAAAGTTAGAAATTAGCATTTAAAAAACCTTTGAAATTCACTGAAAAACCCATAGGTTTCAGGGCACGCTATAGTTAGGAATTAGCATTTAAAAAACCTTAGAAATTCACAGAAAAACATAGGTTTCAGGTGTGTTTAAATGTCATCAGTGATGCAATTTGAAATGTAATCAGTGATGTCATGAGTAATGTCACTGACCATGTCATGAGTGATGTAATATGTGACCTCATCAGCAGTGCATTGCGGGTGTGCGAGTTAACGTTAGAGGATCTAACTATAACAGTAACATTTCAATGGTTTTGTACGAGTGAAATGTCCAGCTAACTATAACACCCCTGAAACCTATGTTTTTTTCCTTAAATTTGTTATATAGATAACTTCATATGTTTAAAGCACTTATGCACAGTATCCCACAGGTTACATGCCATTTAATGTAACACAGTGCTGTTTTCATACATGTTTAAATATTTGAAGTTTTCTATATAGCAAATATATGTAGTTATCAAAAAACCTAATTTACATTGACACATTTATTTTTTGTTTACCTGTTTTTTTCCTTGTGCTCCTAGTAATTAATTGTGCTACCAAAAAATGTGACCATTAACTTACACCCTTAGAGACATTGTTGAACCTAATCATCAAACATGACTTTTCCTTCTCAATCCAAGATGGCCCCCAAGCCAAAGGGTATAAATACATAACTTCCTAAGAAGGACTTCCTGAAAGAACAAGGCTTAGAAAGAAATCAGTTTAACCACAGGGAGAGGCGGGAGGGAATTCAGGACTGTGATGAGGAAAACATGGACTCGAAGTAATGAATTTTACCTTAAGTAACCAAGCATTACCTCCTAGTCCATCTTCATTTCACAGTTATTACTTATGATTTTGCACCTAAGCCAAAATGGATTTAGCCAAACAGCACAAGAGAAGCAAAAACAAGCAAAGGCAAGGCAAAGACCAAAATACAGGGCACTCCTAGAGGACCCACAGACCCCAAAACAGTAGACCCAAAAGCATAAACACAACACCTCCATAAGGCAAAGGGCCAGGGGTCATCAAAGGGCAAGGCAAAGCCCAAACAATAGCAAAGCAGATGCCCTGAAAGTAACCACCTGTAAAAGCCACCCAGAAAGCAGAAACTATCCTGGGCGACCCCCCCCCCCCCGAAAAAATGCCAGAAAAGGGAGGCTAGCCATAGAATAAACAAAGGGAAAAACAGACCCAAACCAATGGTAGCATGGAGAGAGAGGACGTGAGCCCCACACCACCAGATAATGAGAGGCAAACTAAGCCTCCAACCAGCATAGCAAAGCAGAGCATAGCCAAGGAATCGAGGGAGCACAAGGGACCAACAGAAATGGAAAATGCTCCACCATGCCAGACACAGGAGGAGGACCAATGGCAGGCAAGACCACCTCCGAAGCTCAAGTTAAAGAGGAAAGTAGTGCGTCTGGAATACAATGGAAGGAACAGAGGGGAGGGGAAAGCCTATGGTTCAGAGCAGGAATACACAGTGGACTTTCGAACGCATTCTATTAAAGGATGGGGCTTATCAGAAGCATATGGAAGCCTGGATAAAATACTTTTGGGATATCAATAGAGGCTCAGCATCCCCAGGGGTAGTTTGGGATTGTTTTAAAGCTGGCGTAAGAGGGGAGACGATGAGCTATGTGTTGGCAAGACAGAAAAGGGAAAGAATTAAAATAGAAGAAATCCGCCAAAGATTAATTGTAGAAGAAAAAAAACTAGCTACAGCTATAAGACAGAATATCTCACTGGAGCCCTTTTTGCTTAAAATCATAGCCCTCAAAGGAGATGCTATAGAAGGTCTTAGCAGGAAAGCAGCTGAGAACTATCTGGTTAAAAAAGAGGATGCGTACGAACTGAGTGAGAGAGTTGGTCATATCCTAGCAGTCTGAACCAGGCAACGCACAGCTGCAGCCGATATTAAGGAGATTCTGGATTCACAGGGAGTTTCAATTACAGATCCAGATCTCATAAGAGAAGTTTTCAGGAATTTTTATGATGAAATATATTCCCTGGGTGATATAAGGAGCCAGGATCAGATGGACAGTTATCTTAGCGATATTGCTTCCCCTTCTTTATCTCTTGAGGAGAAGGAGATATTAGATGCTCCATTGGGTTTGGATGAGCTTATTGGGTCCTTGGGTAGTCTCCCCTCAGGGAAAGCGGCTGGGCCAGACCAAATTCCTGTTGAATTCTATAAAGTATTCCAAAATGTTTTGTTGGTTGATATGTTTGACATTATGTTACACACACAACGTGGTGATTTACCCCCTGAATCCTGGGGCGGAGTGGATATTATTGTTATCGCAAAAAGGGAAGCCTTCAACACTCCATGACTCCTATAGACCTATTACCCTGATGAACTCAGACGTTAAAATATATTCAAAAATGTTGGCAAAAAGGCTCGCAGAGATTATTGAACATCTGGTAAGCCAATCACAACACGGCTTCATACCTGGTAAGCGCACGATTCAGCATGTTAGTCCGCAGGGGCACACAAGACAGTAGACAGCAAAGCTAGTTTGGCAGGTCATGAATTTGTTGATCTGTTTGTTCTGTTTCATGCCCTCTATTTTGTACGATCTAATTCTTTTGCTTGCTATGCATGCCTTACATTTTCCACACGGGAAAAAACCTTTCATTTCTTTGAGGGTGTTTTGAGTTTTAGGTGTGAGCTTTTCAAGATGGCTGGAGACCAGATTATCTCTGAGGGAACAAGCTTTTCTGAAGGTTACCAGGGGATGGCTGGGAATATCTGAGGCTATAACGGCATCAGTTTTTAATATGTGCCAATTTTTTCTTAAAATATTCCGAATAGCATTGGACTGGTTAGAGAAGGTGGTGATCATTCTAAACTTCCCTGTGTTTTTATCGTTTTTTTCTTTTTTCTTCAACAAATCTTTTCGATCAAGACTTTCAACTTTTTTACGGGTCTTTTCTAGCAGTGTAGTTTGGTACCCTCTAGCCTGAAAACGTTCTATACTGCCCTTCATTGCTTCATTGAAATCCTGCTCCTCCGAACAGTTTCTCTTTAACCTCAAAAACTCCCCATAGGGGATACTGTCTTTGAGTCTTTGAGGATGTCCACTGTCCGCGTGCAGGATGCTGTTACCAGCAGTGGGTTTCCTATACAAGGAAGTATTAATTTTCCCATCTTTGACCATTAGTTTTAGATCTAGGTAATTAACTGAGGTCGTGCTGATTTCTCCTGAAAATTGGAGATTCACATCGTTGTTATTCAGGGTTTTTATATAATCCTCAGCTTCATCCATCGTGCCATCCCAGATTAAAAACAGATCATCAATGTATCTGTGCCATGCCACAATTTTGTTGGTCCATTCTGAGTTCACCCTGGACCAGGCCACCTGCTCCTCCCACCAGCCTACGAACAAGTTTGCATAGCTGGGGGTGAAGCAGGTGCCCATCGCGGTCCCCGATGTTTGTCTAAACAGGTCCCCATTAAAGGTGAATATGTTGTTATTCAAACAGAATTCTATTAACTCCAATAGCATGGAGTTATGGGTGGCAAATCTCATGGATTTCTTGTCTAGGAAGTATTTTATGGCTGTCAGACCCAATGTGTGATTGATGCATGTATACAAACTCGTAATGTCGAGTACCACCATACAATAAGAAGATTGCCATGTGATTTGTTCAATGTGACAAATAAAATCCGTGGTATCTCGTACATAAGACTTTAGTTTTACCACAGCATCAAACAAAAAGTGGTCAAGGAATTAGGAAAGATTTTCCGTAAGGCTACCCAATGAGGACACTATGGGCCTACCCGGTTGTTCCCTTTCATTTTTATGAATCTTAGGTAGGTGGTAAAAAGTTGGTAAAGTGGGCTCGGGGGTACTCAGAAACAAATATTCATCACCATCCAACATCTGTTTGTTATGCCATTTTTTAATTAAGCATGACATTTTAGAATACTTTCTTGGTAAGTTGCTTGTGTACAGATCTCATAACAGTCTGAGTTCTTCAATTGTCTATATGCCTCTTCTTCATAGTATTTTCGTGTCAACAGAACTATATTTCCTCCCTTGTCTGAGGGTTTGTATATAATGTCTTTATCTTCTTTCAAGGTTTTTAGTGCTTTTCTTTGATCCTTGTTAAGATTTTCATTTTTATAGTTTTTTGTCGACTTTGATGTCATCCTTAACTTGAGCAGGTCCTTTGTGACCGTTTCTGTGAAAGTGTCAATGGCATCATGCGGCATTATTGGAAAAAATTGAGATGGAGATTTTAATCCGCTAGTGGGTGCATCTTGGTCTGTTCCCACCGCTCTTATTCTTTGACTCAAGGTTTCCTCAGTGTCTGTTTGGGTTGAATCCTCCTCTTTACGCAAGTTCTCTAAAATTTCCAAAGTTGTTAGATCGTTTATTGATAACAAATCCATATCTTGTTTCTGAGATTTCAAGAGTTTTGCCTCCTTGGTCGTTGGTCTCAATTTGAAAAATTTGTGAAGTTTTAGTCCTCAGGTAAATTTGAACAAGTCTATTTTAGTCTGTGTGAACTCAAAGCTCGCTAGTGGGCAGAAGGTTAGCCCCAACCTCAGTACTGATTCTTCAGTTCTTGTCAACTCTTTCTTTGTTAAATTGATGATGGTTAGATTATCGCTAGTTTCTACCAGCGATTGCCTCTCCGGCTTCTTGTGACTCAGGTTGTTGGTTGGGGTGCCTTTCCTCGACCTCTTCCTACCCCCTCGCCTGGTCCTTCTTGTTTTTCTGGGGGTCTGGTCTTCCCTCCTCGGAGCCATGTTTGTTGCATTAGCTGAAACTCCTGCTGAAAAGGAGTCTCCTGTGGATCCGTTGAGGGTCCGGGTAACTCATCTCCCGATTGATCTGCATCTGTTACCTCCGATTCCGAGGTTTCCACTCTTGTTGTTCTTCCTTTCATGGCGTTTTTGTTTTTTGCCATATCTTTACGGGGTTGGTCATATTTTTTGGAAAATGTGAGAATACGACCCAGAGCGTAGTCTCTCTCGTCACGGTCAAATTTCTCTTCTTTGCGTTGGCGGATTTTCAGTTCATATTTAGCCAATCTGTTTTTCATCCATTCTCTTAGTTTATCCATGGTTTCAATGTCAGTGTTTTTCTTTAGTTCTTCCTCCAGGAATTAATTAATTTACCTGCACAAGATGACTGCATGCCCCAAAATGCATCCGGGGAAAGAGTAACACCCACACGCCCATGGAGGGCGGGCATGCTTAATAAAACACCGGAAATGAAATGTGAAGGTCTCAGGTGTGCTGTTTGTTTGCCCAGGAAGAAGGGGCTTGAGGCCCCGAAACGCGTAGGCAGAGGAAAGAAACACGCATTTCAAAGGCTGGCTACATTTTTTAGGCTGGATGGCAGAACATCGTGAGTGCTCCTCTAAAGCTTCAGGCGATTCAAGAGAAATCAATACACGGCTGCCTGCGCCGTGGGAGGAAGTACCATCATCGGCTGGGGCCCAATGCTTCTCCCAGTTGTTTGAGGCCGCATATCTGAACTTTATCAGGACATGAAAACGGCACGATGCTCAAATATGCAAATAAAGCTGACTTTTGAAGTCTGTGGCTCACTTAGAGCTTATAATGGAACACAATTGTAAACGCACGCATGAACTTACTCAAAGTAATTAATTTACCTGCACAAGATGACTGCATGCCCCAAAATGCATCCGGGGAAAGAGTAACACCCACACGCCCATGGAGGGCGGGCACGCTTAATAAAACACCGGAAATTAAATGTGAAGGTCTCAGGTGTGCTGTTTGTTTGCCCAGGAAGAAGGGGCTTGAGGCCCCGAAACGCGTAGGCAGAGGAAAGAAACACGCATTTCAAAGGCTGGCTGCCTTTTTTAGGCTGGATGGCAGAACATCGTCAGTGCTCCTCTAAAGCTTCAGGCGATTCGAGAGAAATCAGTACACAGTTGCCTGCGCCGTGGGAGGAAGCACCATCATCGGCTGGGGCCCAATGCTTCTCCCAGTTGTTTGAGGCCGCATATCTGAACTTATCAGGACATGAAAATGGCACGATGCTCAAATATGCAAATAAAGCTGACTTTTGAAGTCTGTGGCTCACTTAGAGCTTATAATGGAACACAATTGTAAACGCACGCATGAACTTACTCAAAGTAATTAATTTACCTGCACAAGATGACTGCATGGCCCAAAATGCATCCGGGGAAAGAGTAACACCCACACGCCCATGGAGGGCGGGCATGCTTAATAAAACACCGGAAATGAAATGTGAAGGTCTCAGGTGTGCTGTTTGTTTGCCCAGGAAGAAGGGGCTTGAGGCCCCGAAACGCGTAGGCAGAGGAAAGAAACACGCATTTCAAAGGCTGGCTGCATTTTTTAAGCTGGATGGCAGAACATCGTGAGTGCTCCTCTAAAGCTTCAGGCAATTCGAGAGAAATCAAGACACGGCTGCCTGCGCCGTGGGAGGAAGCACCATCATCGGCTGGGGCCCAATGCTTCTCCCAGTTGTTTGAGGCCGCATATCTGAACTTATCAGGACATGAAAACGGCACAATGCTCAAATATGCAAATAAAGCTGACTTTTGAAGTCTGTGGCTCACTTAGAGCTTATAATGGAACACAATTGTAAACGCACGCATGAACTTACTCAAAGTAATTAATTTACCTGCACAAGATGACTGCATGCCCCAAAATGCATCCGGGGAAAGAGTAACACCCACACGCCCATGGAGGGCGGGCATGCTTAATAAAACACCGGAAATGAAATGTGAAGGTCTCAGGTGTGCTGTTTGTTTGCCCAGGAAGAAGGAGCTTGAGGCCCCGAAACGCGTAGGCAGAGGAAAGAAACACGCATTTCAAAGGCTGGCTGCATTTTTTAGGCTGGATGGCAGAACATCGTGATTGCTCCTCTAAAGCTTCAGGCGATTCGAGAGAAATATATATATATATATATATATATATATATATATATATATATATATATATATATATATATATATATATATATTACCGTCGCCAGTAGGTATATATAGTTAGGATTTTTTTGAATAGGGATTTCGGAAAATTCTATGTTGAATAACTTTGGCGTTGATGGACGGAATTGGCTGAAATTTTCAGGAAAATGGCACATTTTGTTTCTGAGCGTCCCCTGAGAGTTTGGGGGGGTTTCGTCAAGCGGGGGGCCGAGAAAAAAGGGGGTCCCAAAACGTGTTTTTAACATTGAGTTTTCCATAGGGCGGTTGGACTCACTTTTAGCCCGAACGGCTGTATGGAGTTCCACCAAACTTGGCAAAATTGTAGGGACTGGTACCCCGATGTGCCTTTGCTATGTCTCAAGATATATGCTCCAGTGGTGAAAAATATATATTGGGCTACATTGGGCTATATATATGTTAGAGCCCAAATGTAGACCAATGTAGCCCAATGTAGCCCAAAGATGGCCACCAGAGACAAAAAAACACAAATGTAACATTTAATTTGCAAAGGAACAAAATGAGGGGGTTCATTTTGCCATAGAAATTATAATTATTGCTGAAGAAAGAAAAATTAGGGCACATTTTGAGTGACTTCTCAAATCCTCTTATATTTCATTAAAACAATTCTGATATGCAGTCTCCCAAGATGGCCACCACAGACAAAAGAGCCCAAATGTAGCCCAAATATCAGCCAGATGTAGCCCAACTATAGCCCAATGACAGAATGTCCCAGAGTGTTCTAAAGAACAACTAGAACGCTAACAGTCTTACTTATGACAAAAGTATGGCACACCTGAAGTCATCTTGATTGGAATAAAGTGGTAACACTTAATACATTTAATTTGAAAAGGAACAAAATGAGGGGTTTCATTTTGCCATTGAAATTATATATATATATATATATATTACCTACTGGCGGTCGCCAGTAGGTATATATAGTTAGGATTTTTTCTCTATGGAACTTTTGAAAATTCTATGTCTAATAACTTTGGCGTTTGTGGACGGAATCGGCTAAAATTTTCAGGAAAATTGCACATTTTGTTTCTGAGCAGCCCCTAAAATTTGGGGGGGTTTCGTCAAGGGGGGGCCGAGAAAAAAGAGGGTCCCAAAACACGTTTTTCCCATTCATTTTTCCATAGGGCGTTTGGCCTCACTTTTAGCTCGAACGGCTGAATGGATTTACACGAAACTTGGCAAAATTGTAGGGACTGTTAGCCCGATGTGCCTTTGCTGGGTCTCACAATATGTGCTCCAGTGGATTTCGAGAAATTAACGTTTAAAAAAACAGATATATCTGTGACAGCGTCCCGGATAGCGCTCCAGATCGCGTACTTTTCGCGTAACGGAGCTTTGCGAAGCGAAGCTGATTGGCTCTCCGGTGTCTGTCAACATTCTAAACAGTCCGGTGCGGCCGCCATCTTGTCTCTCGGTAGGATCGAGAGACAAGAGGAGGAGAAAAACAAAGGGGGAATTTAATGAAAGGGGGCAAGGTAGACCCCTCTTGACCCCCTAGGAATGGTGTTGGGGTTATTAAAGGGTCCCGTGGGGCAAATACATTTTTTTTTATTTTTCGTGGTAGAAGCGCTTCCCGGTTCGTGAACCGGGTCGCAAACTGGTAGCGAAACGGGAATTCGCCATTTTGTGTTTCGATTTAATTAAATTACAAGATGGAGGAAAAACAATGTGAGAAATGGGTTTAAGGGGGTACGGGAGACGTATCCTGACCCCCTATGTTTTCTGAGGGTGGTTGAGGAGGGTCATATATGTTGATACTTGTCTTCCAGTGGCTGCGCGTGAGCGTGTTTTTTTTTTTGCTGCGTGACGTCTGTTGACGTTCGATTTGAAAGAAATCAGGAAGTGTTGACCGCCATTTTGACACTGCGAGTAAATATATTGTTAAAAATAATTGTTATAAATTAATCCGTATTGATAAACATTGTGTGCGCCATCTTGCTTTTTTTCCAATGCCACACTTTTGTTGTGCACGGCAGCCATTTTAGATGCTTTGGCCAGACCCACTCTCTGCACGCTGCCGATCCTCAGCATGGCTTCCCACCCTTGCAAGCATCTCCCCCACGCACTGGTCACCCCGCTCTCTGTCTTATGCATGGGCCATAAACCTCCCCCCATTTGCGCTGCTCTTCCCTGAGAATCACACCCTGTGCCTGTCCGACACCTCCCTTTCACCCTATTCACTACCGCACCCTCTGACACTCCTCTTCCTCTGTGTCCGATTGTCCAGGCCGGTCCCAGGCTATCACCTAGCCCTGCGGATGTAGTTTATGGTCTCAACTGTAAAGAATCACCCCTCTTCAAAGGAGTTACAGTAGATCAAGGCCCCCACCCGATGAGATCCGTCACACTACACGCGTTCCTACAATCTGATAACCATCCTGTATTGTGATTGGGGAGGGGATTCTCACTTTTAGGGTGTGTGGGACCGAGCCTGAAGCAGAAGATTCCAGGGATGCCTTTTTGTACATCAAAGTCTTCACAATTATGTGTCACATTAAAAATATATAGCACTCCAACAAAGTAGTAGGATTGTAACACTTTAATAACTTATAAATATATACATCGCAACAAAAACAGTAAACACCTTAAAACATTTTTTATTAAAACAGAAGGAACAATGGTCAGTAGCGGTCTGTTGTGCGAATAGTCCCAAAGCAGCATATTTATCTAGAGTGGTGCTGTGTAGGACATTGTGAATGGAAATTAACCAGAACTATAACCATCTACTTCCGATAATATAACTTTTATGCCCAAATTACGCAAAGATTTAGCTAATCTGCTAAAGGGGGGAGTCGCCATTTCTTTACAATAATCAATAATGAAAAATCGACATCAATAGGGTTGTCCGTATTCTCGATGCAGCACTATAGTGCAACATACACAGCACCTGGGGTGTCAAGAGTGAACAGGTCCTAGCTGCTTTACCAATGACTGACAAATGCTATATCAATCACTTACTATGTATAATACTTGCGTTCATAATAGTTTTACTTTACAAAACAGAACAAAAGATGTCCCCTATAAGTAAACCCATATTAGCTGTTTCAGTTATTGAACATCCTAAGGTTTTATGACATGGGGAACAGTAGTGATATCCTGGGCGGGTGATGGAACTGGGTTTGTTAATGGAAAAACATCTACAGAGAAAACTATTGGTAAATTATACTTCTCCGGAAATTTAAAACTCACAAATGTTTCATTTGTGTAATCATTTCAAAAACATGTACATTAAAAAACTAAATACGCTCCACTGTTTTAGAAAATCTTTACAGTTTGCTACATCACCCTTTAAAGTTACAACTACGAAAACCTACTTACTTAAGCTGTTGAATTCGGCTTCAAATGTAAAGCATAAGTTCAAGCTAGCTTATCATATTTTTAAAAGGTTAAACATAATTGATATGCAAATTTAAATATTACCCTTTCTTAATGGTGACACCTTATCTGTCCTATATCCCACAATTTCCATAAGCAAAGCAAAAGAAATTCTGAGGCCCTGAAGAAATAAGGCTTACTTTGGGGTTCAACTCAATCTGGTGTTTGGGCGCTTTCATGTTTTGGGGTGATATTCTTTGACAGGGTGCAGGCACCAGAAGAATTTTAGCCTAGTTCATCACATTGGAGAATGAGGGTCTGGGTAAATATCTAATCTGGTGAAGAACCATCCCTTTTTTAAACCCCATGGTGACCAACTATAGTTTATTCTCTATTTCGTTTCCTTGCCATAACAAAATAAAAGTCTTGGGTTATTTATGGAAGGGAAGACTTTTTGTTTCTTCCAATTTTTTTTAAAAAACAAAGGTTTAAGGAAAGGCAACCCTTAATGTGCATGTTTTCAACAGAAATTTGCCTTTGAAAACTAGAGGCAATAAATAAGGCCGAAATCTGTATTTTGTTTTTGGATACACATGTTATTTGTGTCTGTGTATTCATTTTTATGCATGACTTTATATGGAATGGTTAAAATAACTTATGATGCAACTTAACAGGAAAGATCACAAACATTCCAATGAGTGCTATGTCCCATGTTTTACATAAAGTAGTGTTTACCTAGAGTGGTGCTGTGTAGGACACTCTGAATGGAAATTAACCAGAACTATAACCATCTACTTCCAATAATATAACTTTTATGCCCAAATTACGCAATTACTCAATTTTCGATGATTAATCAAATGGCCTTTTTTCTGCTTCACTAGACATCCTTCATAGCCAATGACTGCATATTTTCCATTATTGAAAAAACTAAACTGACAACTTCCTCATCCTTAATTTGTCTTTCTTTGTTCCTTAAGATGTTATCTGTGTCAACCTCTTCCGAGAATGCAGATGCGTTAGGGATTTCCTTGTGTTTCTTAATAGCATTGGTGTCTGCACACTTCTTTGTCAATTCTGTGAACATGACAGCTGCTTCATCGACAGACGATATCTTTGTTAAGTCATTAGTGTTAAGTGTGTCTGAAACTACAGTGACCTTCTCTGTTTTACTTTCCTCAGACACTACAGAGTTTTGTGTGTTGTTCTTCTGGGCGACAATTATTCCAGATGTTATTCTAGCATTGTTCTAGCGTTTCACTTGCCATTCAGCGGTTTTCCGCCCGCTTTTGCTGCACTGTGTGTCGTCAGTTGCGGTCTGTTGTGCGAATAGTCCCAAGGCACCAGAACGCGCTGAGATCTGGACGGCACCCAGGTCATGTCCAGTAAGTTGCAGCACTGGTTTTGGTATCCTACAATGCTGTTCCGAAAAATGGCGTGGGGTGCCCCGGGGGGGGAGTGGACGGGGAGGGGGCGGGGGGGAAGGCGGCGTGAATGGGCCTCTCCAGGTGGAGGCTCGTCTGCTGTAGTGGGGCGCCCCTTTACCGTTTCAGTTGCCATTCCGCCCACTTTTTCTACACTGTGCCTCTTCCGCCATTCAGCTGTTTACCGCCCGCTCTTGCAGCTACAGCGTCTCGCTCACCATGTAGTTGAGTTGCTTCCACTCTTGCGGTGCAGCGATAGGCGGCTGCCACAGGACTCTTAAAATGGCGGCCGGCTCTTCGGATTTGGGCGTGGTCCACTAAAATGGCCCTGGGACACCTTGGAACTCGGACGCTTGTCTGCTAGGGCATGGGCCCCATTCCCGAAAGCGTCCCCTCAGCCTTGAAGATTCTATAAAACTCTTGGGGTCCCCCGACTCCCGCAGGCTTCTGGTGGGGAGCGGCTGCCATGATTGCTTGCGGAATGGCCACGACGGAGCTACGAGATGGTGGTGCTCTCATGCTGACGCCAGCTTCAGTCTGAAACATCCAGAAACACTGTAGACTATCAATTCGATGAGTTCCGGTGGAGCCCCAACGTGACCCGGTAGGGAAAAATTTGCCCTCCCCTTTTTTGAGTGATGGTTCTTGTTGCCTGTCCCCTCTGTTGTCATCTAACGGAACCTTTTTTGATTGCCGAGTGAGAAAAAAAAAGGTGGGTCTTTCATCGTTTGGGAAAAAAAATGTTTTAATCCAATGAAAAGTGTTATTTTTAGGTCATATGATAAAGCCTTCCATCATTAGGAAACCAAAAGTAAAATGAACCAATGAAACGTTTTATAAACAAGTCACATGACCTGTTATGCGGCTTTGGGTTATAAAAAGCATACAAAACTCGTTTGCCCATGAGGCGGCGCCAGTAGCGGACCGATGTGCGAATAGGCCGATGGCAGCACAACGCGCCGAGATCCGGATGGCACCGAGGTGGTGTCCAGCAAGTTGCCGCACTGGTGTGGCCATCCTACAATGCTGCGCCGAAAGACGGCGTGTCTCCCACTCAAAATACATAAAATGGCGAAAGACGGCATGTCTCCCACTCAAAACATATAAAATGGCGAAAGACGGCGTGTCTCCCACTCAAAACACATAAAATGGCGAAAGACGGCGTTTCTCCCACTCAAAACATATAAAATGAAGTCTAGACTAAAAGGCAATGATCATATTTTCTACTCTTGCTATAGTTGTTCATGCACTGAGGGTGCTGTAGAAAAAAATAGAAAAATGTACCCGATTCAGCACTATAGTGCAACATACACAGCACCTGCGGTCAAGAGTGAACAGGTCCTAGCTGCTTAACCAATGACTGACAAATGCTATATTAAACACTTACTATGTATAATACTTGCGTTCACAATAGTTTTACTTTACAAAACAGAACAAAAGATTGTTTATTAGCACAGTGATTGGAGCAGTTATATACATATTCGGGCATAGCAATAATCAGAATGTCACATTCACATGTCTGCTCAGTGTTTACAGGTACTTAGTATCATTGATTTTTCATTTTCGTCCGGACCATGGTGACCAACTATAGTTTATTCTCTATTTCGTTACCTTGCCATAACAAAAAAAAAAGTCTTGGGTTATTTATGGAAGGGAAGATTTTTTGTTTCTTCCAATTTTTTTTCAAAACAAAGGTTTAAGGAAAGGCAACCCTTAATGTGCATGTTTTCCACAGAAATTCGCCTTTGAAAACTAGAGGCAATAAATAAGGCCGAAATCTGCATACACAGCACCTGGGGTGTCAAGAGTGAACAGGTCCTAGCTGCTTAACCAATGACTGACAAATGCTATATTAAACACTTACTATGTATAATACTTGCGTTCACAATAGTTTTACTTTACAAAACAGAACAAAAGATTGTTTATTAGCATAGTGATTGGAGCAGTTATATACATATTCGGGCATAGCAATAATCAGAATCTCACATTCACATGTCTGCTCAGTGTTTACAGGTACTTAGTATCATTGATTTTTCATTTTCGTCCGGACCATGGTGACCAACTATAGTTTATTCTCTATTTCGTTACCTTGGCATAACAAAAAAAAGTCTTGGGTTATTTATGGAAGGGAAGATTTTTGGTTTCTTCCAATTTTTTTTAAAAACAAAGGTTTAAGGAAAGGCAACCCTTAATGTGCATGTTTTCCACAGAAATTTGCCTTTGAAAACTAGAGGCAATAAATAAGGCCGAAATCTGCATACACAGCACTTGGGGTGTCAAGAGTGAACAGGTCCTAGCTGCTTAACCAATGACTGACAAATGCTATATTAAACACTTACTATGTATAATACTTGCGTTCACAATAGTTTTACTTTACAAAACAGAACAAAAGATTGTTTATTAGCATAGTGATTGGAGCAGTTATATACATATTCGGGCATAGCAATAATCAGAATATCACATTCACATGTCTGCTCAGTGTTTACAGGTACTTAGTATCATTGATTTTTCATTTTCGTCCGGACCATGGTGACCAACTATAGTTTATTCTCTATTTCGTTACCTTGCCATAACAAAAAAAAGTCTTGGGTTATTTATGGAAGGGAAGATTTTTTGTTTCTTCCAATTTTTTTTAAAAACAAAGGTTTAAGGAAAGGAACCCTTAATGTGCATGTTTTCCACAGAAATTTGCCTTTGAAAACTAGAGGCAATAAATAAGGCCGAAATCTGCATACACAGCACCTGGGTGTCAAGAGTGAACAGGTCCTAGCTGCTTAACCAATGACTGACAAATGCTATATTAAACACTTCCTATGTATAATACTTGCGTTCACAATAGTTTTACTTTACAAAACAGAACAAAAGATTGTTTATTAGCATAGTGATTGGAGCAGTTATATACATATTCGGGCATAGCAATAATCAGAATGTCACATTCACATGTCTGCTCGGTGTTTACAGGTACTTAGTATCATTGATTTTTCATTTTCGTCCGGACCATGGTGACCAACTATAGTTTATTCTCTATTTCGTTACCTTGCCATAACAAAAAAAAAGTCTTGGGTTATTTATGGAAGGGAAGATTTTTTGTTTCTTCCAATTTTTTTTAAAAACAAAGGTTTAAGGAAAGGCAACCCTTAATGTGCATGTTTTCCACAGAAATTTGCCTTTGAAAACTAGAGGCAATAAATAAGGCCGAAATCTGCATACACAGCACCTGGGGTGTCAAGAGTGAACAAAGATGTCATCTGTGTCAACCTCTTCCAAGAATCATCAGCGTGCATAAATACGAAAATGTTTTTACTTACCACGTACTTGACATTTTACAGCTTTTCATATTTGCTATTAAAAAACCATTGAAATTCACTGAAAAAAACATAGGTTATAGACCATATATAGTTAGGAATTAGCATTTACAAAACCTTAATTTACTCGCACAAAACCATAGAAATTCTAATATATAGTTAGTTGCAATAACTATATATCGCGCACCCGCAATCCACTGCTGATGATGTCACATATTACATCATTCATGACATGGTCAGTGACATCACTGATGACATCACTGATGACATCTTAAATGACATCACTGATGACATCTCAAATGACATCACGGATGACATCTCAAATGGCATCACTGATGACATCACTGATGACATCTCATTTGACATTACTGATCACATCACTGATAATATTATTCATGTGATAATACGATGAACCTCTTCAGACTCTATTATAACCTTAGATACAATCAGTGTAAACAGACACTCACAGACTGTCACTCATCCATGGAGTTACTCACACACCTAGTCAGTCATGCAAAGAATCAATCACACCTCCATTTCCTCAACTATACAGTTACACACACCTTACTTATTCAAACATATACTAACACATATTTACTCTCTTATACAATCCCTGATACAAGTTCACAATGATCCATACAGCCACTCACACATTCACTGGCTCTTATGCACAGTTATTTGTATATGCCAACTCTCACGTGTACTGTGTTTTACATATGTACTTACTTTGACATGTAGCCCTGAGATATCCATTCACTCAACAATACACTCATGCACACATTCAACCGCCCATACAGCTGTTTCCACATGCACTTTTGAACCCATACATCTAGTGAATCAACTGCTCACACATCTATGCACAGAGTCATACACCTCACAGCCACCCACACACACACTCAGTCTCCCATACAAATACTTGGGCAACCAATCAATAACCCATATAGTTACTCATATAGCTACTGATCAACATATGCAGCAGTTTACAGAACAACAGACATAATGATGCACAAATTAAGACAGTTTAGTCACTAACCCACGCACTCAGTGAGACACATTTAATCACTCACTCATACAGTCAGTCATGCACCTACTAAATCCTTCATCCAGACACTTATACATCCACTCATTCTTCAATATGTAAGACATATTTTAACTTTACAGAAACATACAGTCACTGGATGTTGTCATCAGTGAGGTCATTTGAGATGTCATCAGTGATGTCATCAGTGATGTCACTGACCATGTCATGAATGATGTAATATGTGACATCATCAGCAGTGGATTGCGGGTGCGCGATATATAGTTAGTGCAACTAACTATATATGCGAATTTCGATGGTTTTGCGTGAGTAAAATAAGGTTTTGTAAATGCTAATTCCTAACTATATATGGTCTATAACCTATGGTTTTTTCAGTGAATATATATATATATATATATACATATATATATATATATATATATATATATATATATATATATATATATATATATATATATATATATATATATATATATATATATATATATATATATGTGTGTGTACTGAAAAAACCATAGGTTTCAGGTAATACATAGTTAGGAATTAGCATTTAAAAAAACATTGAAATTGTTCCGATATAGTTATTTGTACTAACTATATTTCGCGCACCCGCAATCCACTGCTGATGATGTCACATATTACATCATTCATGACATGGTCAGTGACATCACTGATGACATCACTGATGACATCTCAAATGACATCTCTGATGACATCACTGATGACATCATCCAGTGACTGTGTTTCTGTAAAGTTTAAATATGTTTTACATATTGTAGTATGAGTGGATGTATAAGTGTTTGGATGAAAGGTGTAGTAGGTACATGACTGAATGTATGAGTGAGTGATTATATGTGTCTTACTGAATACATGGGTTAGTGACTAAACTGGCTGAATGTGTGCATCAGTATGTCTGTTGTTGTGTAAGCTACTGCATTTGTTGATCAGTAGCTATATGGGTGGCTATATGTGTTATTGATTGGTTGCCCGAGTATTTGTATGGGAGACTGAGTGTGTGTGTGGTTAGCTGGCATATATAAATGACAATACATAAGAGCCACTGATTGTGCGAGTGGCTGTATGGATCATTGTGTACTTGTATCAGTAATTCTATAACAAAGTAAGTATGTGTTAGTATATGTTTTAATAAGTAAGGTGTTGTGTGTATAACTGTATAGTCAAGGAAATGAAAGTGTGATTGATTCTTTGCATGACTGACTAGATGTGTGAGTAACTCAATGGATGAGTGGTAGAGTGTGAGTGTCTGTATAGTTGTTTGAGTGCAGATGATAGTGTTGTATTGATGAGTGACTGTATGTATGAGTGATTCTATGGGTAAATGATTGGATGTGTGTATAGACCTAGCAATCAGTGTGTGCGTATGTAGTAACAGGAATTGGTGTCTCAATGATTTCAGGAATGGTAGTCTGTGTTTATGTTTAACACTGGGTGTATCAAAGGTTATATTAGAGTGTGAAGAGTTGCATCATATTATCACATGAAAGATATCATCAGTGATGTGATCAGTGATGTCAATTGAGATGTCATCAGTGATGTCATTTGAGATGTCATCAGTGATGTCATCAGTGATGTCACTGACCATGTAATGAATGATGTAATATGTGACATCATCAGCAGTGGATTGCGGGTGCGCGAAATATAGTTAGTACAACTAACTATATAGGAGCAATTTCAATGGTTTTTTAAATGCTAATTCCTAACTATATATGACCTGAAACCTATGGTTTTTTTTCAGTGAATTTGCATGGTTTTTCAAATGCTAATACCTAACTATATATTACCTGAAACCTATGTTTTTTTTAGTGAATTTGCAAGGTTTTTTAAATGCTAATATCTAACTATGTAAGGCTTGAAACCTATGTTTTTTTAGTGAATATATATATTTAATATAATATATATATCATTTTTATTTTCAAGTTGTTTTTTTTATATGATTACAGGGTCCGCGCACTGTAAACACTCTGAGCTCTTACCCCGACAAATTTTTAAAATTTCTAAAACCTAATATCTACGTTTTTAACGCAGATTTTAAAGGTAGACAAAATCTGCTTTAATGTAGAAAATGTTTTTTTAAAACTTTTAACAACAGTATATTACTTTTGAAGTAGTAACAAATCTCGCGAGGGTACGTCACACGTGCACGCACTGTAAGAGCTCCGTCCGCGCACCGTAAAAGCTTCGAGCTCGTACCCCCGAAAGTTTTATAAACTTTAAATTATTATGTCTACGTATTCATTGCACAATGTAAAGATACACATTATCTGGGATAATAAAGAACATGTTAATTTAAACTTTTAAAGACCATATATAACTTTTTTTAAGCAATTATAAATCTTGCGAGGGTGCGTATTACGCAAACGCATCGTAAGATAACGTTAGCGCTCCGTAAATAGAGCGTAAACACAACGTAAGCTTACGTAAGCGCTCCGTAAGCGCTCCGTAAGCTTGCGTCCACCATGTGACCTTAAAACAAAAGATTTAATTGATTTATAATACTTCCTACTCCAATTGTTGAAAGACCCCTCCCATGTTCATAATTCTTCTTTGGCTTTCACAGAAGCAACACCTTTTTTCTACAGCTCCTAGCTACAGAAAAATACTTCCAAATGGCTGAACATCCAGAGTCTGACCATTCTTCTAATGAAGACTTTGTTGAAGAGGTCCCTCGCCCAAGGAAGAAGGAGTCCATAGTCTGGAAGTTTTTCAGCTTTCCAGAACATCAGAAGAAAGTAAATGCACCTCTGGTCACCTGCAAGATCTGCGACACAGTGTTATCTAGATGAAATCCTAATAAGAAATATTCATTCGGAACCCACAGCATGGAACTCCATGTAAAAAATATACACCCCAACAATTGGAGTAGAGCTGTGGTGCAAAGATCTCAGGAGCAGGACTCTTCTCCTAGTACATCTACAGCAAGAACCGGAGTACCACCAATGCCATGTTCAATGGTGGCGAACATTCAGCCAGAACTGAAAAATGTAATGATGCAATGCATACATTGCAATAAATTAGTAGCCTTCGGACAACAACCCATTGTAATTTTGCAGAAGAACAGGAACCACAGATGCAACAATTGTTTTGTGTAAAAAGTTCATTCTTCAACTTCATCTTCAGAAGAGTTTGTTCCTGAAACCCCTAGAACACAGAGAGAGTCCATAGTACGGACATTTAAAAAAAAAACTAGAAAGAGAGAAAAAGTAAATGCGCCTTTTGTCACATGTAAAATCTGTCACACAGTACTTTCAAGAGGGAATCCACAGAAACAGTACAGCTTTGGAGCTTATAGCATGGAATACCATGTCCGGAATATACACCCAAACAATTGGAGTAAAGTTGTAATAAAAAGATCATCAGAGGAGCAGGGCTCTGCTCCCAGCACTTCTTCTGAAGCAACAGCACCACCAATCCAAGCATCAATGGTTGCAAATATCCAACCTGAACTTAAGAATTTGATGATGCAATGCATTCGTTGCCAGAAACTAATAAACTTTGCACAAGAGTCCATTCAAGTTATCCTACAAAAAAACAGGAAGCACAGGTGCATTGCCTGGAGCATTTCTTCTTTTCTCTGAAGATTGTCTTCTGGATGAATCTTCTAATTCAGTCCTCTTGATTGATAAAGCTTGCTTATAAACTCTTTGTTTGCAATTCTTGGTAGGAATAATCTATTATGACTTTGTAGATATTTACAATCTGTTTAAAAGAAAAATATGACATATTATTGACCACTTCTAACATAGCACATAGCAATTACATTAACTAAACAATATTAACACTAGTTCACATCTCTCTTTGTGTGTCTCATATCACTCTCTGCCTGCACTATCTCCCTTTTTGCATGCCTCATCTCACTCTCTCCTTCCACCATCTCTCTGTTTGTATGTGTGTGTCATCTCAATCTCTGCCTACACCATCTGTCTGTTTGTGGGTGTGTCTCATCTCACTCTCTGTGTCTAAAACGATTTACCATTCTAAATGTTTTTTGGTTGAAATGTCTGGCTTCAAGTTTTTTGACAAGGAACACACTGAGTGTGTATGTGAATTAAGGAATTATATTTTCATATTTTTCCATAATGTTAGCTGTCTGTGCTCACAGTTTGTATCTTTTAGCTTACAGGGTACACTTCTTTTTAAAGTGTTTCTCATGCTTGGATTCAATGATGGTACAGAGATAGTGCTAATAGTTTAATTTGGCTTGTAAATATGCACCTTTTTTACAAGCGCCTTGCGCAACCTTTAACATGGATGCAAGCAGTGAATATATGGAGAGGGATAAGAATAGCAGATAGAAAACAATATGAAATGGTGTGGGAGATGCATAAAGGATTTCACTAATGGCATAAATTGAGATGGAATATAAGATAAAGAGGGCCATATTTACAAACCCCTTGCACAATGTTTAACAGACAAGAATATGAAATGCTGTGAGAGATGCGTAAAGGATTTTACTAATGGCATAAATTGAGATACAAAACACAAAAAAGAGAGGCATATTTACAAGCCCCTTGCACAATGTTTGACATGGATGCAAGCAGAAAATACATGCAGAGTAATAAAATTGGCACGCAGACAAGAATATGAAATGCCTTGAGAGATGCATAAAGGATTTTACTAATGGCATAAATTGAGATAGAATATACACAAAAGAGAGGCATATTTACGAACCCCTTGCTCAATGTTTGACATGGGTACAAGCAGAAAATGCATGCAGAGTAATAAAATTGGCACACAGACAACAATATGAAATGCCTTGAGAGATGCGTAAAGGATTTTACTAATGACAAAAATTGAGATAGAATATACAAAAAAGAGAGGCATATTTACAAGCCCCTTGCGCAATGTTTGACATGGGTGCAACTAGAAAATGCATGCAGAGTAATAAAATTGGCACACAGACAAGAATATGAAATGCCTTGAGAGGTGCGTAAAGGATTTTACTAATGGCATAAATTGAGAAAGAAAATACAAAAAAGAGAAGCATATTTGCAAGCCCCTTGCGAAATGTTTCACATGGGTGCAAGCAGAAAATGCATGCAGAGTAATAAAATTGGCACACAGACAAGAATATGAAATGCCTTGAGAGATGCGTAAAGGATTTTACTAATGGCATAAATTGAAAAAGAATATACAAAAAAGAGAGGTATATTTACAAGCCCCTTGCGCAATGTTTGACATGGGTTCAAGCAGAAAATGCATGCAGAGTAATAAAATTGCCACACAGTACAAGAATATGAAATGCCTGTGAGAGATGCGTAAAGGATTTTACTAATGGCATCAATTGAGATAGAATATACAAAAAAGAGCCATATTTACAAGCCCCTTGCGCAATGTTTAACATTAATGCTGGTATAGAGATAGTGTAATGGTTTCATTGGCATATACATAACATAAGACACAATCCAAATTAAAACAATACCCTACTAGCTAAGAGTTGCAAACTGTCAGAAAATACAGTTAACATTATGGAAAAAGGTGAAAATATAATTCCTTAATTCACACAGACACTCACTGTGATCCTTGTCAAAAATCTTCAAGCCACACATTTTATCAAAAAACATTTAGCATGGTAAATCATTTTACACACAGAGCACAACCCATTTAAATGAGTACTACACTACAATGCAGAAACCTGACTTATTTTCAAAATACAACAGTAATGAAGCCCAATATGCTTGGTATGCTTCCCAATACTGCAAACAACACTCTCTCTATATTACTCACCTTTAAAATCGCTTTTGAAAATGTAGAACAGTGTGAAACACACACCAGATGTTCTTAAGCAGAATCCCTGAACTGCAGCTCAGACACTGGAACCAGAAATGGCACAGTTTCCCACTCATTCTTCTCACCTATTTCTGCTCATAACCAATGAAATGTCTTCCCACACTATTTCAAAACTAAACTAACATTTTAATTGGTTCTACATTTCCAAACTTTCAAACTCACATAATATTCACCCATCCCCCTACTGCTCATTCAACCTGTTACCATGGTAACTCCCACCCAAGGAAGAATAAAGTTTAAAAGTTCATCATACTATGTTGCAAATTAATTCAGCAAGGTTGTTAGAGCTTTCAATATAACAGCTAATCATGTGCAATGTTACTTTCAATGACCTTTTCTGAACCATTAGAATTGCTTCTTTTAAAAAACAAAACTATGCACCCTAATATGCTCTTTTGCATTTTCAGAAAGCACCAATCATTTCTTAAGCTTCAAGTGCAGTGAATGTCCTCCTCTTTTTTTCTAAACTGCAAGCTTTCCAACTGCCATTTCATTTACAGCCCTCATCTGAGTACAACCAGATCTGCCTTGAACATGCTTTCAGTATGGTTTGTAGGACACAGCTTTGTATTCTGGTCTAAAAGGTATGCAACAAACCGAGGAATTTTAAACCTTGATTTACCAAATGAGGATATTTTATGGATTGGCCAGAGAGGATTGAGATGTCACCAATTAATACCATTGGTGAAATCCTTCATGCATCTCCCACACCCTGACCTCATAATTGTGCACTGTGGTGGAAATGACTTATGCACTTTGACTTGTGTTGGTCTGAAAGTGCTATTGAAGGACATCTTTGGAATATTGATGTCACTTTTTCCTCAAGCTGCCTTTGTCTAATCCAATATATGCCAAAGGCAAAAATGGAATTGGTCCAATCAATTTTGTCCGCAGATTGAGAAAGCAAGGAAACATGTAAATAAATCTGTTTCTGCATACATGAGAGACTATAGAATGGGTTGTATATACCACAACAACTTGCGTTACAACATGCAAGGCATCTATAGGACAGATGGTATACATTTCACTGATGAAGGGAACAGAGTCTATCTCTGTAACATCAGACTCTGCATTGGTACTTACTTCTAGGTAACAAAAAAACCACAATGAACACAACGGCTCATTTTAGAGCCAACTAACATGTAAACACTCAAATATGATTTTTAACTTTATTTTTTTAAATAATTTTTACCGAGGTCCGCGCACCGAGCACTCACCGAGCACTCCCCGTGCGCGGACATATCATGTTTTCTGTTATTTTTTGAAAAATAAACATTATTTTTAACCTTAGGAGTCCTTGAAGGACCCCCTGAGAAGGCCTAAGAGGTCAGGAACACTCTACCCTACCCCCTTTCCACGTTTTTAAGTTATATTATTCACTCTCTTCTGAAACCACAAAATGGCTGCGATAGGGTTTGCGCACCATGCATTTACCGAGCAATCACGGTGCGCGGACCTAATGGAATTTTTTTTAAAAAAACAAAACTAAATGGAAATGGACATTGTCTCCTCTGTAGATACCTTGTATGTTGTAATGCAAGTTATTGTGGTATATTGAATCCATACTGTAGTCTTTCAGGAAAGCAGAAACAGATTTGTTCACATGATTTCTTCCTTTCTCAATGTGTGGTCAGAATTGGCGTAGGAGGTCATGAGTTCCTACTCTGGTGAAACACACTTGCTGTTCTATATACTTACTTATATTGTAAACTAGTGAATCAGAGACAGTCAGTGAAAGAAAGGATGCAGGACATGAAGAACACAAAATTGTATCACTTTGCTACTACCTCTTAAATTACATTTAAATAAGTATAAAAATCAAAACAAATGTTTCATTAATAAATTAAAATGTATTTATCAGAATTTTCAAAATGTAAAAGAACTTGTAGCATTTCGCATCAGCAATTTCATCAGTCAAAGTGTCCGAAAATGATTTGTCAAACTCAACAATGTCTACACACTCCATTAATTCCATGTCTAGCGTTTCATCACAAAATTTTGCCATGGTATCTCCTTCATGTTCTTCATGATTTGTTTCACCTATAGGATCAATTTCCACCACAAAATAAGATGCCTCAATAAATGTTGCTGATATTTCAAACAAGACGTTGGTAGGCTCCTCATTTTCAGTCATCATTTTATGTTAGTGTACTATTAAAAGAAAGAGAAACAGCGCTTAGGAAGAGTGAGATAGGGCAGAGAAAAACTATTAAATTCTATTAGAAGAGTCACTACTGTGTAAATCTCACACCAGAAATTGAACACCAAATTTCCTCACAAAACTACCTCAGACACTATAGTCACAAAATGGCCGTGTTTGCCTGGACAGTGTATAGTATCAAGCAAGAATGAGAAATATAAAGCACTGCATCTGATGTAGCCCTACTCAATCCATAGTATAACAGAAAAAACATTAAATAACTAACAGAAAACATTTTTCCTAATAACTTAAAGTGAACAACAGAGTTCTCCTTACAAATTAACAACTCACCTTCTAGAAAACTGTTAAACAGTAAATTCTGTCTCAATCTCACACCTCAGAAGTATACCACAAACATTAAAATCTCAAAATGGCAGTGTAACTTAAAGTGAACAACAGAGTTCTCCTTACAAATTAACAACTCACCTTCTTGAAAACTGTTGAACAGTAAATTCTGTCTCAATCTCACACCTCAGAAGTATACCTCAAAAACTAAAATCTCAAAATGGCTGTGTTTCCCTCTCATTTCTCATACAAATTCAGATACCCAGCCAATCAAATTGTATCACATACAAAATCAAAACCAAAGTAACATTTTAATTGGTTCAAATTATCAACACTTAAAAAAAAAAAGGGGGTAGTGATGGACAGAGCATCTGAATTAAGCAGAATACTCATACCCAGTCAACAGATCAGGGCTTGATCCATCACCGTTTTTTAGCTCACTGCACCATCCCAGCTCAGAACCTGGCTACATGCAAATTAGTCTGTCCCTGGCCCAGTGCATCATGGGAACAGGGCAGACCAAAATACCAAGCCAATTCGTATACTGGAAAGGAAACACGCTTCCGGGGACCGGTTTCTGGCACTACAGCCGTCTTCGGCCCGGCTTGCTTGAATCCTGATGGTGCAGTGAGCAAGGGACTCATGTCTGAGCATACCCTACCACGCTTATGGTGGACAAAACGATTCAGAAAAGGGGGTGGTGATGGACAGAGTGTCTGAATTAAGCAGACCACTCCTACCCAGTCCAAAGATCAGGGCTTGATCCATCACCGTTTTTTAGCTCACTGCACCATCCCAGCTCAGAACCTGGCTACATGCAAATTAGACTGTCTCTGGCCCAGTGCATCATGGGAACAGGGCAGACCAAACTACCAAGCCAATTCTTATACTGGAAAGGAAACGAGCTTCTGGGGACCGGTTTCTGGCATTACTGCCTTCTTCGGCCCGGCTTGCTTGAATCCTGATGGTGCAGTGAGCAATGGACTCATGTCTGAGCATACCCTACCACGCTTAAGGTGGACAAAACGATTCAGAAAAAGGGGGGTGGTGATGGACAGAGCATACTTTATTTATGAAGGCCTTGCGCCACCGGTGCGTTACTTTTTCCCATTTTAAAAAATGAGGCACTGGCGGCGGAAGGTCTTTATAAATAAGGTCTTCAGTGTCTGCAGTTAAGGTTATGTGGAGCCCATGAATAGTTTTTCAATGAGAAATCATTTCAGTTGAGATTATGGATTAAAAGAGAAACCGTGAATATTTGAAATGTTTATTTAGAAATGTACTGTTTTAAAGGCAAATCATTATGTAATATGAGTACAGAAATTGCAAAAAACACAGTAATTGGTATTGTCAGTAGTACATGGAATACAAACGCTATAGTTGAAGAAAAATGAATATAGTTGGAAAAAAACATTGTACACTCTTATAAGGAAGAATATTATATTTTAATAAATGGAAGAAGGTCTCTGGCCTTTCAATTTAGGAACGATATATGAAAATGCAAGTGGTTATACATCATTACTTTATGAATCAGCTGTCAAACAACACGAAATCATAATGTCCACTGTTAGTAAAGCAAATAGGTTTTTTCTTCAAAAGAAAATATGGAAAAGAACGTGAAGAATATAGAAAACCAAAAGGAAATTAGGACCTCAATGGCTTGTATGAGAGTTATTGAAGCATTGTTTAGGCAAAATAGGTAGCTTCTGCTTGTAACAGGAAATCAGTTTTATCATTTGAAAGTATGTCAGCTATCCAATGGAAAAGAGTAAAGCAGTACTGATAATCTGTTATAATCGGAGCCTCTTTTACCATCAGAGTGCAGGTCGGTGGGTTTTCGATGTAGCTCGCTGTTAGGAAAGAGTTAACCGTCCATTGTGTAGGCAAAGTATGCAGCAAGTGCCTCTAACATGAAATCATTGTTATCATCTGAAAACATGTCAGCCATCCAATTGAGAAGATGAAAGGAGCATTCATGATCTGTCATTATTGGAGCGTCTTTTACCATCATTGGGCAGCTCAGTGGGTTTTCGATGTAAGTCTCTGTTAGGAAATCTTGCGCCGCTGTGAATATATTCCAATGACCCAGAACTCCTTGTATCGCTGCAAAGGCCATAAACCCTCCGTTGTAACAAAGCTGTTCATGATCAAGTAACGGATTCATGAGGTGATTGTAATTCGGTTCAGGAGGTACCAAATTGCAGAGACATAAATCCAGGGCCCACGTGAAATCACAGCTCAGGCAATGAAATACAGGCTGCACACAGGGGAAATACGAATATCGAAATGATAATCGATATGAAGTATTCAAAGTTGAGAGTGGTAAGGTGCCGTAGTACAGAAGCATTCTCTGTCGAAATAGTTTTAAGTGGCCCGGCTCGTTTGCGAAGGCAGGAGGGACATCCATTTTGAATTTCCCAAGATGGTAAAGGAAACGGCGCAGCACTGCCGGTCGTATAGCAACTCCACAGAATTAGGTCGCCGGCTATGCAGTGGAGAGGCGCAGAATGACTTGATACATTTTCTAGGAGTCTAGTCACTTATATTTTGCTTAGTGGTTATCAAAAAAGTAGCTTTTTTTGAACTGGAGGATGCGTTAAAAAATAAGGGAGTGATTTGAGGGAGTTGTAAAGCAAGGTCAATTTTTTTTACATCAATGATGTTTTCTGTGAATGTTAGCTTAGTGAAAGATATGTGTGTGAGCAGATGCAACGTTCAGTTTTAAATGTGACAATGGCGGTCTTGTTCATGTCTTCCGATTCAAGGTCGGTATTCGCTGCCAAATATAAAGATCAAGAAACGCATGCGTGGGGTACATAGTCTGCATTCTTAAAGGAAAGCAAATGAAGGGTTATTTTTACCGCGTTAGCATTGTCGTTTAAAAAGTTATAGTGATTTCTATTATATGTTAAGAAAGTGTCACTGATGAAGACTGAAAATAAATCCTTATAAATGATAGGGACTGGTGTATTTTATAAAAGGTGTGTAACATTACATGAATTGTGGAAAAAAAATAATGTAATTGAAAGTGTATGGTTTGAAAATGAAAAGTAGAGGTTTATAGTTCACGTTTTGAAAGCAGTTGTAGAGGGTCAGATGAAAGTGTATGGTTTGAAAATGAAAAGTAGAGGTTTATAGTTCACGTTTTGAAAGCAGTTCTAGAGGGTCAGATGCATGATAGATTTATAAAAAATAGAACATGTTTTTAAATAGTATTATGGAAAAAATAAGTGCCTTTATGTACTATTTACATTATCTGCCTGTTACGTATTCTTTGAGTTTTAGTAATCCTGTGTCTTATAAGTTTTCTAGGGGTGGTTTGAGGTTCATGGTGGGTTTGGGCAGGGAGGGTAGGTTGGGGGTTTGTAATAGGGGGTCCGAGTAGGGTGGAGTGCGGAGTTTAGTGAAAAGTGAGGGGGGCGGGGAGTTAAGGTGTTTAGTAATGCGGCAGAGTCAGAGGACGCCACATTTGTGTTATGGGGTGCCACGGAAATATGTATTTATTCTCAGAGGTTTATTATATTAAGGATATATATCAACATGGTGGCTCTTGTCGTTTTGTGGTTCTGTGCATGTTTATAATGCTGGCCCTGTAGTTTTTGTTTATGGACCTTATTACGACACACAGGGGAGCTACGTTGCACAGTTGGAGATCAGAGACTTAGGAAATAAAACTTTATAATTGTAAGGGCTCTAAGCGATAGAAATTGCCCGTTGTCGGTGTAAAAAATATCACCGCTATTGGTGGTATTTTCTACGGTGTTAGTGCTCGAAGGAGAATAGTAACATATATGTGAAAGCAAATTGTGTAAGAGGTCCAGCATTTCACATTATCGCGTGAAAACAAAAGTTGCTTTTACATAGCAATAAGTCTCTTATAATTAAGGAACGGAGTGTATATAGTGCTATTTAGTACTCTGCTATGTGATTGATGTCGAATATTTCACAAGAGGAGGCTTTAAAAGTTTTTCGATAAACTAGGTTTCTAGGGAAGTGGGTGGAGTGTTCCGTGTAAATTGCAGAATAGAAACTAGTAAGAACCAATTGGAAGTGTTGTTTTAAAGTCACATGACTGCACATGCGTGTCTCGACGCCTGTACGCGATAGGTGGGAGCGTGCACCCGGTCGCGCACTATAAGAAAGCGGCGAGAAAATATCAGCTAATATCCTCTTGAAGCTTGTTTTGGTACAAAGAGTTAGTTCTGAAAAGAACTTTTTTTTTTATTTATTTTTTTTGGAAACAAGTGTTATGATGCTTTTGATTTCTGAAAGTTGCTACGACATTTTTCAGTATGTTATACTATCCAAATAAAGTGAAGAAATTTAACTTTTCTTGGAGCATTTATGACTCTCAATTTTGTGTTTAATTAGAGTAAAGCTTTGCTCTCCGTATACAAGAAGTTCTCCACAGTTGTTGCATTTTATGTGCACCTTCGCCAGACATGGTTTCAAGTCCATTTCAGCACTCAATGGAGATACAGGTCGTCCACCGGAAGATGTGCTGATTACTTCTGATGGTAATAGCGTGGCCTCCGTTTTTCTTGTCATAGGTGGTCGCTCATCTCCTTCAGATTCGGAAGATGAATGCGGAACGGTAGCCATTGTAGCGAAGTCTTCGGGAAGATGTTCGACGTTGGTGTCTCTTGAGAGTAGAAAAGAAAGTGATGGAAGTGGGTGGAGTGCTGCGTGTAAATTCCAGAATAGAAACTACCAAGAACCAATTAGAAGTTTCGTTTAGAAGTCACATGACTTCACATGGAAGTGTCAGGTCCTGTACGCGATAGAAGGGTGCGCGCACCCGGTCTCGCACTAAAATAAAGCAGCGAAAAAACATCTTATAATATGCTCTTGGAGCATGTTTTGGTGGAAAGAGTTAGTTCTGAAAAGAACTTTTTTTTTTTTTTTTTTTGGAAACAAGTGTTTTGATGCTTTTGATTTCTTAAAGTTGCTACGACATTTTTCAGTATGTCATACTATCCAAATAAAGTGAAGAAATTTAACTTTTCTTGGAGCATTTATGACTCTCAATTGTGTGTTTAATTAGAGTAAAGCTTTGCTCTCCGTATACAAGAAGTTCTCCACAGTTCGTGCATTTCATGTGCACGTTCGCAAGATATGGTCTGAAGTCCATTTCAGCACTCGATGGAGATACAGGTCGTCCTCCGGAAGATGTGCTGATTACTTCTGATGGTAATAGCGTGGCCTCCGTTTTTCTTGTCAAAGGTGGTCGCTCATTTCCTTCAGATTCGGAAGATAAATGCGGAACGGTAGCCATTGTAGCGAAGTCTTCGGGAAGATGTTCGACGTTGTTCTCTCTCGAGAGTAGAAAAGAAAGTAATAGAAGTGGGTGGAGTGCTGCGTGTAAATTCCAGAATAGAAACTACCAAGAACCAATTAGAAGTGTTGTTTAGAAGTCACATGACTTCACATGCAAGTGTCAGGTCCTGTACGCGATAGGAGGGTGCGCGCACCCGGTCGCGCACTACAATGAAGCGGCGAAAAAACATGTCATAAGATGCTCTTGGAGCATGTTTTGGTAGAAATAGTTAGTTCTGAAAAGAACTTTTTTTTTTTTTTGGAAACAAGTCGTATGATGCTTTCGATTTCTTAAAGTTTGTACTACATTTTTCAGTATGTAATACTATGAAAATGAAGTGAAGAAATTTATTTTTTCTTGGGGCATTTATGACTTTCAATTTTGAGTTTAATAAGAACAAGGCTCTGCTCTCCATACAAAAGAATTTCTGCACACTGGTTGCATTTCATATGTACCTTCGCAAGATATGGTCTCAAGTCCATCTCAGCACTCGATGGAGATACAGGTCCTCCACCAGAAGATGTGCTGGCCATCTCTGAAGGTAATAGCGTGGCCAGGGCTCTTGTCGATGCTTTTGCATAATGCTCAGGGTGCCTTTGTTTAACATGCCGCTGCATGGTATGTATAGAAAAGGAATATTTTTTATTTGGATTTCCCCTTGAGAGCTCCGAATTGCATATCGTGCAGGTTACTTTTGGTGCATTCACTTTCTTTTGATCTTCAGGATAAGTAAAAAATTGCCAAATGAAAGATTCCTTTTTTCTTCTTAACGGTGGTCGCTCATTTCCTTCTGATTCGGAAGATGAATGCAGAACGGCAGCCATTTCAGCAAACTTTTCCGGAAGATGCTCGACGTTGTTGTCTCTTGAGAGTAGAAAAGATTGTGAGGAAAGTGGGTGGAGTGCTTCGTGTAAATTTCAGAACAGAAACTACTAAGAACCAATTGGAAGTCTTGTTTTCAAGTCACATGACTTTACATGCGCTTCTCAGGATGTGTAGGCGGTGACACTATCTAGTTACGAACGTGATTACATACTTAGGAACTCGCATTCAAAAAAACTATGAAATTCACTGAAAAAACCATAGGTTTTACACACGTTCTAGTTAGGAAGTAGCATTTGAAAAACCTACGAAATTCACTGAAAAAACCATAGGTTTGACACCAGTTATAGTTAGCTGGAAATTTTACTAACATAAAACCAATGAAATTCCACGTTATAGTTAGTTGGACTCACTATAACTTGCGCGTGTAATGCACTGCTGATGACATCACATATTACATCACTAATGAGATCACTGATAACACCATCTAGTGAATGTCTGTCTTTTTAAAAAATAAATATGTTTTATATATGTATATGTAGAGGTCGATGTAAAAATAAATGTTTAAATAAGTGTCTTAATCGATGTGGAGGACTGTATGGATGGCTGAGTGTGTATATGTGTGTGTAAGTGAGTGAATGCCTCCCTCACTAGTGTGTTTATCAGTAACGATATATGTTTTAATCTAGTTTATGTAAGTATTGATATATATAAGTGAGTATATGTGACAGTGAGAGATTGAAAGAGTTCCTCTTTAAATAAGTATGTGTTTCTATAAGTGATTGTTTAAAAGAGTAAGTAAGTGTAAGTTTACTTAGAAGTAAGGTGCTACTGTGTGTATATCTGTCTATGTAAATAAATGGATGTTTATTACTTTATTTGCAAGTGTGAATATGTGTGTGATTTACTTTTGGATGTCTGTCGGTATATAACAGGATGTATAGCTGTATCACTATATATAATCAGTGAGTATATATACGAGTGACTATATAGAACTGTTATTGAATTATTGGATGTGTATATAAATGTTGGAATTACTGAATTGGTTGTTGTAACTGGTATAGGTATGTCCACTTTTTTTTATATGTTAGTTTTTTTTTTCAAAATGTGTTTTAAGGGTTACTTTAGAGTGCAAGTAGGTTAGTCTCTCTGTCACAAAGATGGTATCATCAGTGATCTCATTAGTGACGTCACTGACCATGTCATAAGTAATGTAATATGTGATGTCATCAGCAGTGCATTACACGCGCAAGTTATAGTGAGTCCAACTAACTATAACGCGGAATTTCATTGGTTTTATGTCAGTAAAATTTCCAGCTAACTATAACTGGTGTCAAACCTATGTTTTTTTCAGTGAATATATATATATATATATATATATATATATATATATATATATATATATATATATATATATATATATATATTACCTACTGGCGGTCGCCAGTAGGTATATATAGTTAGGATTTTTTCTCTATGGGACTTTTGAAAATTCTATGCCTAATAACTTTGGCGTTTGTGGACGGAATTGGCTGAAATTTTCAGGAAAATGGCACATTTTGTTTCTGAGCAGCACCTGGAAATTTGGGGGGGGTTCGTCAAGGGGGGGCCGAGAAAAAAGGGGGGTCCCAAAACGCGTTTTTCCCATGTTATTTTCCATAGGGCGGTTGGACTCACTTTTAGCCCGAACGGCTGAATGGATTTTCACGAAATTTGGCAAAATTGTAGGGACTGTTAGCCCGATGTGCCTTTGCTAGGTCTCAATATATGTGCTTCAATGGATTTTGAGAAATTAACGTTTAAATCAAGATATATATCTGTAACAGCGCTCCGGGCAGCTATCTGGTTAGCGAACCTTTCGCGTAACGGAACTTTGCGATGAGAAGCTGATTGGCCCTCCGGTGTCTGTCAACATTCTAAACAGTCCGGAGCGGCCGCCATCTTGTCTCTCGGTAGGATCGAGAGACAAGAGGAGGCCAAAACAAAGGGGGAAATTACCATAAGGGGGCATAGTAGATCCTCGTTGACCCCCTAGGTTTTATGTGGAGGTTTTAAAAGGGCCTAGAGGGTCCAAAAAAAAAATTTTTTTTTTGCGTGGTAAGCGCCAAGTTCGCGAACCGGATAGCTTTCTGGGCAGCGAACTTTATGGATAAAAGAATGAAAGACTTTTCTAATACTGTATGTTAATTGTTTGTTGTTTTTCTTGTTTTTTTTTGTTTTCTTTGTTTATTTTTTTTTTATTATGATTGTGTTTCATATTTTATTAAATTTTCTAACATTTCATTGTCAGAAATGTCATAATTTATTATAGGGTGTAATTGTTTTTCATTTTGAAGCAAGTTGTCTACTGCTTCAACACATTGTAGAAGTTCGTGGTCTCTACTGTCATCCATAAAGTCATCAAGTTTGTCTTGGCTGTTCTCCTTCAGTTCAATCGAAAATGAAACTTGTTGTTCGCCTTCCATTTTGCCTGAAATTTTGAATAAGAAAATATATATTAGTAGAGATAGGGCACTGTTGGGATTAATTTTAGATAGGCAGTTTTTATCAGTGAATTTATCTTTTGGCAGTGTATAGTATGAGAGTGGAAATAGGACTATAAAAAAGTGTATGTGATTTAACCAAGACAAGCCTTACTCCATTGATAACTATAACAGAGAAGTCTATCTAAATACATTACTACTACAGAGGGATAGTGTATATCTAGCAGAAAAAGTCTACTATATTAAGTCATAGTGCACAATATATTAAATTATAACTTACCTTCGCAAAGAAGTTGAAGTTTTTTGAAGCTTTTGAAATAGGAGGTACAACAAGAAGTAGTAGTCAAAATGGCTGTGTTTCCTTCTCTCCCTTTATATATATACAGGTATATAACCAATCAAATGTCAGGTAATAAAAGTAGAAAATGAAAGTAACATTTTCATTGGTTGTCAATTCCAACAATTCAGATGTGTTTTGTGAAGTAATTTACCTCACGGTACTTGGAGAGGTCTACAGGCTAAATGGCTAAATGGAATTTCAATGAAATTTGTGAGAATGGAAGGGATTGTTATGTAGTATGAGCTAATCTATATTTGGTGAGAGTGTCTCTAGTCGTTTTTCTGTAAATTACTTTCCCGCCTTTTTTTAGGACCGCTTTCCGGGAAGCTGCCCGGTTAGCGAACCTTAAGCGTCACGGGAGTCCACCATTTTGTGTTTCGTTCGCATTAAGATACAAGATGGAGGGCAAATAATGTTTAGAATGGGTAGAAGGGGTCATGGTAGACTTATCTTGACCCCCTAGGTTTTCTGAGCGTGGCTGAGGAGGCTTATATGTGCGGGAAAAAAAATGTTTTTTAAAAAAATTCCGCGAGGTTAGCTTTCGGTTAGCGAACCGGGTAGCGCTCCGGGGAGCGAATTTTGTGGAAAATTAGTGAAAAAAGTTAGAGAAAAATAATAATTGTGAGTGATCAGATGTAGGGTAGCTCTGAGAAGAGCTTTTGGGTTTATGGTACATTTAGGTACTTATAAGTAGGTACCAATGCACAGTCTTAAATTCAGAATGAAAATTCTGTTGCCCTCATCTGAGAAGTGAACTCCATCTCCTCTGTAGATATCTTGCATGTAGTAACGCAAGTTGTTGTTGTACAGAGAGCCCATTCCATGGTCTCTCATGTAAGCTGAAACAGATTTGTTTACATGCTTCCTCGCTTTCTCAATTTGTGGACAAAATTGGTTGGACCACCTCCATTTCTGTCTTTGGCATATATTGGAATATACCAAGGCAGTTTGAGGAAAAAGTGCCATTAATTGCGCCAAGGTGTCCTTTAAAAGCATTTCCAGACCTACCCCTGTCAAAGTGCCCAAATCATTACCTCCACAGTGCACTATTAACAGGTCAGGTTTTGGCAAATGCATAAAGGTTTTCACCAATGGAATCAATTGGTGACATTTTAATCCTCTTTGGCCCAACCAGTTAATTTCCACATCTTGTAAATTGAGGTTGTGTAAATTTCTGCTCTCAGCATACCTTTGAGCCCAGTGGATGTAACTATGTCCAACAATCCAGACGTTAAACATGGTGGAAGAAGGTTGTTCTGCAGTCAGATGAAGTGTGGTAATGAAAGGGCAGTTGAAACAGTAGGAGTTTCTAAAGAAAAAAAACTGTGGTTTTACTATGCTAATGATTCATTAGCAGTGATTGGTGCATTTCCATTTCGGAAAACAGAAAGTTAGGGTGCATGGATGTGTTCTTTGAAAGATGTAATTTGAATGGTCAAGGAAGAAACAATTAATGAAAGATTGCACTGGATACGCAGGTGCACTGAGAGTTCAGAGTTCAATTGAAACATTGTTTTGTGAATTTGCAAACATGAGAGGTCTTCCAGGAGGTGGTTGCTATGGAAACAAGGCAGACAGGGCAGAGGGGGGAAGGGTTTTGATTTGAAAAAAGTGAGGGAAGAGGTATGATTGGCTAATATGAGAGATATGTGAAAAGAATATCTGTATTTCTGTGCTTTCAATAGCTGCAGCCTTTGGAGTGCATCCTTTTTCTTCTGCTGAAGACAATTTGGTGTATTTCTGAGACTGTTTTCAAAACTCAAAAAATATTTGCTAAGGTGAGAAAAGATTTATTTAATTTAGATAGAGAATAGTATGATTTAAGGAGAAAATGATGAAGAAAGCTGTGTTTTTAAAATGTGGTTTTGTCTCTAGTGATATACTAATAGAATTAGTTTCATAGAGAAATTATAATTGCATATTTGGTGTAACATTCTGGCATGCAGTAACACAAGATATTGTAATACATGGAGGCCATTTCATGGTCTGTTATGTAAGCTGAAACAGATATGTTGCTTTTAAAAACGATTTAAGAAATCAATTACATTTCTGGATATGTACTGCTAGAGCTTTATAGGTTGTTTTGGGCCATATTTATAAGGTATTTGAGTGTCTAAGATGTTGTGTTCGCCTTTTAAAATGTAAAGTGTTCCTCATGGGGCAAGTGTCTTGTAAATACGCTCCCACTTGTGCTTGGCAAATTTAGATTTTGATTATGGGAGTTACCTAGCCATGTTAATAGTGTCCCAAAAATGGTGCTAGGGCATTCCAGAAAACACTTTCATGTGTCTCAAGGACATTTTTAGTTATTTCTTCATGAATGCAGGTATACAATTGATTTATATGCTGTGTTTAAAAACGAATTTTGAAATGAATTAAATTTCAGGATATGTACTGTTAGAGCTTCATAGGTTGTTTGGGGTCATATTTAGAAGGCATTTTAGTGTCTTTGAAGTTATTTTTCCCTTTTTAAATGGAAAGCGTTCCTCATGGGGCCCTGAGCAGTTCTTAGCCATGTTATTTAATAGGAAGTGGATAACATGGCTAATAGCATTTGCTGGAAAATGCATGAATATCGCTGATTTTTCTGCTATATTCTTGCATTGTGGCCGTTTTTTTTCACATTGCTTCATAGGTTGTTTGGGTTCATATTTAGAAGGCATTTTAGTGTCTTTGATGTTATTTTTCCCTTTTTAAATGGAAAGCGTTCCTCATGGGGCCCTGAGCAGTTCTTAGCCATGTTATTTAATAGGAAGTGGATAACATGGCTAAGAGCATTTGCTGGAAAATGCATGAATATCGCTGATTTTTTTGCTATATTCATGCATTGTGGCCGTTTTTTTTCACATTGCTTCATAGGTTGTTTGGGTTCATATTTAGGAGGCATTTTAGTGTCTTTGATGTTATTTTTCCCTTTTTAAATGGAAAGCGTTCCTCATGGTGCCCTGAGCAGTTCTTAGCCATGTTATTTAATAGGAAGTGGATAACATGGCTAAGAGCATTTGCTGGAAAATGCATGAATGTCGCTGATTTTTCTGCTATATTCATGCATTGCGGCAGTTTTTTCCACATTGCTTCATAGGTTGTTTGGGTTCATATTTAGAAGGCATTTTAGTGTCTTTGATGTTATTTTTCCCTTTTTAAATGGAAAGCGTTCCTCATGGTGCCCTGAGCAGTTCTTAGCCATGTTATTTAATAGGAAGTGGATAACATGGCTAAGAGCATTTGCTGGAAAGTGCATGAATATCGCTGATTTTTCTGCGATATTCATGCATTGCAGGCCTTTTTTTATCACATTTGCAAGCACTTCTTAGCCATGTTATCCAATGGGAGGTGGATAACATGGCTAAGAGCATTTGCTACAAAGGTTGTTTGGGGTTATATACCATTTTTGGGAAATTATTAACATGCCTATCTAACTCCCATAATCAAAATCTAAATTTGCCACCCGCAGGTGGGAGCGTATTTACAATAAATTTGCACCATGAAGAATGTAAAATAGCATACTAGATACTCAAATAACTTATAAATATGACCCAAAACATCTTATGAAGCACTAGTAGTGCATATTCCCAGAAATGTATTGGTTTTCATTTAATGATTTACTTCATTGGTAGGCCTTCACATGTTTTTTTACCTTGGTTTTTTTTCAGTGAAAATCTTATCTGCAACCATGTGTTGGCCTCACCTCAAATAAACAAAACAGGTGATGGACTGAATGTGGATCAATGACACACATTCACCCCAGTCCAAAGATCTGGGCCTAAACAAACCTTTAGATAGGCTACATCTTATCGTCATCCTGAATTAATGATTTAAAATATTAGGGAGTGATTTATGAGTGTTGTATGCCTGTTTTGTACCATTGAGTGTCATTTTTGTGATGCAGTGCTGGTGGAAAATATTTGCTATGTTAAATAATTAGTACGGCATTAAGTTTTAGATGACTGTTATTTATTTACTGTTTGGTAATAGTGGTTAATAACATTTTATATTATATTTTTTCACAGATTCAACTGCAGATTCTTTCATAGTTTGGAAAATGCCTTCCAGAAGTCGAATACGAAAGGCTAGAAAACGTCAAAGACAGCAGGATGATGTTTTATTGCAGCAGTCCTCTTCCCCAAATACTTGTCAAAACACCAAGAAAGGGCCGGGTAAGAGCACGAAATCATTCTTAAGAAATATTTGTAGTAAAAAAAATTTTGCACAAAAAAATGTGTCTGTTCACCAAAAAAAAAGTAATTTAAATGGAAAGGAGAGACACATCACAAATGTTACTGGTAGAGGAAGAGATAACTCTGTGCATGATAGTAGAAGGAAACAACAGTTTAGGGACATTCGACAACGAATGTTCCGTAATAGGATATTAGTTAATTTATTGAAAAATATTAAAAAGAAAGGCCAACAGAAAGCGGCATTTTATAGGAAGAAGAAAAATGTAGAGAAAATTATTGATCATGCTTTTGAAATCAAGCGAAAGTTGTTTATTTTGGTAATTAATAGAATTAGGAAACTAAGCAAGGTAATTTCTGATTTCAAAACAAAAAGTAGATGGAAGAGAGTAGTAAATCGTACTAACTTTTGTGAAGTTTTTTCTGGAGAATGGATGCATAGTTCAAGTTCTGAGGCATTTTTTAATGAAGAGACTTATTTTCAGGATAATGATTTGGTGCATGCAGTTGACATCAATGGTCGAGCTTATGAAGTGAAGGATGGTTGTCCAGTTGAAAAAGAACAACTTGTGACAACAGAGACAGAAGAGGCGCTAAGTGATGAGGTTTTAGGAAGACGTCCTAAGGGTCCTGTGTACATTTGGAAGTGTAGTTCTATTTGCAGTGTGCGACAGGTTTCCATCAATTTGCTTTGTGATTTTATACGGACATTTAATAAGAAAAGTTTGAAGCAGAAAATGAAGTTGTTGCAAAATTTAGATCCTTGCAGAGTGAGACAAATGACAGGTTTGCGTGGTCATTCACTGGCTTGTCTTTCCAGGAGAGTATGCCAGAGTGTTTTTCATCATTTCAGGATGCTAGCAGTGCATCATAATAAAGTGAGAAATTTAGTGAGAATGTTGTATTATGCTAAGAGTCCAGCAATTATGCTTAAACAGTTATGTGCTGCTCTTTTGCATGGTTCTGAAATAGATGTGAAGAATCTTTGTGAAGAAATTGAGTTTTGTTACTTTGGTAGTAAAGATGAGAATGTTCAAATTGACCCTGAAGTAGAGGGTAATGTGGAAGATAATGTACAGGTTTCCAGTACAGATAATTTTCAGAAGGAAATTGCCACGTTTCAGATGAAATCAAGTGAGAGGCCTAATTTCACTTGTGTATGTTGTCGACGCACTTATTATAAGAATCAGACTAAGGTAGTGGATTTATATGCAAAAAGTGAAAGGGAAAATAATAGTGAATGGAAGGATTTAGCCACATACTTGATGGTAGAAAATTATTTTGATTTGGGATCGGATCAACGTGTGTGTACTTATTGTTGTAATAAATTAAACCAAAACCAGATGCCTGCTAGGGCAGTTCATAATAATCTGGAATTGGTTGAGATTCCTTCTGAATTGAAGGATTTAAATACTTATGAATCTATTTTGATTCAAAGTATCCATCCCTTTCAGGCTATTGTAAGAATGGAGCCAAAGACAGGGAAGTTGCCTCCAGCAGATTTACAGAGAGGATTAAAGGGAAGAGTTGTTTATTTGCCTCTAGATTTGAACAAAAACATTAACACAATTGGAATAGAAAAAGTGGAAGAGGAACCTCTGGTTATCTTGGTTAATGGGGTTCCGACAAAGAATAAGAAAATATGGCAAGATTTAGTGGATGTTAGGAAAGTCAAAAAGGCAACAGTGTATTTGAAGAAAAATAATAAGTACTATAAGAATGTATATGTTGCAGAAGAGGAAGTAAGTGATGAAGAGGATAGCGATTTGTGTGCTGGCCAAATTGAGAAACTAGAGGCCTCTAAAAGTGAAGAAATATATGAACATTATAGTGTTCATCCTTTGCATTCCAAGGAAGTCATGGGGAATGCTATTGAGTTGTTTCAAATGAAACAAGCCAAAGGGAGTCCCATTAGTGTTTGGGAGGAAAGTTTGGAAGCTCGGTGTTTCCCACAGCTATTTCCCACAGGTCAAGGAGGAAGATATGATGAGCGACCTCGTGAAATTCCTGCGTCTGAATACCGGACTTTACGATTGTATGCAGAAGATCCTAGGTTTCGGCAATGCATTCCCTATTTGTTTCATCTCCTGTTTGAAAGCGATCTGTCTGGACTTTCATATGCAGTGAACCATATCTTAAAAAGTGGTATACAGATGCGAAACATCTCGGCAAGTGACTTTATGCATAAAGTCAATGTCCAAGACAGTATTTTGGATTCTCACTTAATTAATCTCATGGCGTGTCAGCGTGGTACTAATGAGTACTGGTACCGTCGTCATGGTGATTTAAAATGTATGCTGAGGAACTTAGGAACTCCGACATGGTTCCTCACTCTGAGCTGTGCTGAGTATGGCTGGGATGACTTACTTGAATTTCTACGAGAGGCAAATGGAAATATTGAAAACATTGAATTCAAGACACCTGGAGAACTGTGTTCTTTGGATCCTGTGAATGTATGCAGGTACTTCAATCATAGATTTGAAGCTATGATGTCTTTCATCACAAATAAAAAGAATCCACCTCTTGGAGAGGTGTTGGATTTCTTCTGGAGAAAGGAGTATCAAGCAAGAGGTGCCCCTCATATACATATGTTGCTGTGGATCAAGGATGCACCTAAATTTGGAACAGATCCGGATGACTTAGTGATGAATTTCATCGAACAGTATTCTACATGTGCTGTTCCAAACGCAACGGAGAAGAAAAGTCTAAGAGAACAAGTTCTACGTTTCCAAAGCCATCGTTGTGGGAAGTACTGTCGTCGTAAATTCAGAAACAAGGACAAGTTCTACACCAAATGTCGTTTCAACTTTCCACGACCGGTGATTTCTAAAGGAAGAGTGAACAGTTTGATGTCTTCGCTGCGACATAATGTGACGAGGAAATCACCCAAGAATACATACAATTTGAAAAGGAACGAAGAGTCCAAGTACATCAATGACTACAACCCAGTGATTTTGTCCATGTGGAATGCGAACATGGATATACAGTTTGTGGCTGACAACTGTATGGCAGTGGCTCGGTATGTGACATCTTACATCACCAAAAAAGAAAAGACCGAACTGAAGGATATGTGGGAGGACATTTCCCATGAAAAGAGCCTCAGCAAGAAGTTGTACAGTTTCAGTCTGAAGATGTTGTCGCATCGAGAAATCGGAGCTTACGAATGTTCTGATCGATTGTCTTCAGCAAGTCTCTATGCCAAATCCAGGAGTCTCGTTTGGGCGAGTCTTGGTCTTGCTGCAACGCGAAATCGAGTTCTAAAACCTGTTCAGGAAATTGAGTATTTGGCAGTAAAGGAACCAAACAGTACCGACATTTTGAAGACCAACATGTTGGATACATATTATCCAAATCGAAGCAGTCACCTTGAGAATGTTTGTCTATATGAGGTTCTCCAAAATTATATATTCAAGAGGAACATCAAAGAAGATATTGAGAAAGGAGTGTATGCTGTAATTGGAAGTGAGGGATGCCTGGTCAAGCAAAGAAAATGCCAATTAGTAAACCATCGAAAATTAAGTGGCGAATCTCCAGAAAAAAAGGAGTTTTTCTATTTAGCACTTTTGCAACTTTTCAAGCCTTGGCGTGCAGAAGAGGAACTGCTTGGAGATTTCCTCTGTTACGAAGACTCTTTCAATGCAGCCAAGGAGTCCATAGAATGTCCTGCTTTTTCTAAATATCAAGAAATGCTAACTTTGGAAATTGAGCAGGAAGCAACGATTGCAGCCGAGATTGCCAGAGACAGTTCTCAGGACAGTCAGAGTTCTGTTTCATTGAGTCAAGATCCACTTGGAGGACCTATTATCGAAAATGAAGCTGCCACTGCTATGAATGAAGTAGAAAGAGCCATGGCACATGCTCAGGAGGATTCAGTTAACTTACAAGACTTGGAAAAACAACTCAACGTTGAGCAGAGGAAAATATATGATGAAGTTACCAAGGAAATTGAGCACGGATTAAGTCATGAGAAGAAAGAGTGCTCGTGTACGTCGTTGAAGCCTGTCCGACTGTACGTGAGTGGAGAAGCGGGAACTGGAAAAAGTTTCCTCATTAAAGCAATCTCTTGTTATTTGCAGGAAAGGACTGAGTCATCGCTGTCTTGTGTTGTCACCGCTCCTACTGGACTGGCAGCACATAATATTAAAGGTATTACTTTGCATCGTCTATTGATGCTGCCGGTGGAGCATGACAACAAATTACAATACAACAAGTTATCTGGAGATGCTTGCTGTGAAGTTTCAAGAGTCTTGAGGAAAATGAAACTACTTATCATTGACGAAGTAAGCATGGTTTCCAATGTCATGCTTGCCTTTGTGCATTTGAGAATGCAAGAAGTACTTAAAACTGAATATGATGTCTTATTTGGTGGGAAACACATTATTGTTTTCGGAGATCTTCTACAGCTGACACCAGTAAAAGGTCAACCTGTGTTCAAAATACTCACGCATGAAGATACCAGGAAGTGCCTAGGGAGCATTGGCAACGTCAATATATGGTTAAACTTCAATTATGCAGAACTGCATCAAAATATGCGTCAGGCAAAGGATGAAGATTACAAGAATATTCTACAAGATATTAGAATTGGAAAAGTGACCGAGTATGGGAAAGAAGCTTTAAATGCACGGTTACTGTCAAATTTGTATCCCAAACAAGAGATTGTGCCTGAGAATATTTTTCAGAAAATTACTGAGAAGAAATCCGGGATATGTCTCATGCCAACTCTTGCAGAATGTGCCATCTTCAACAACAAAATGTTGAATTTAGAAAAGCAAGAGATTGTGAAACTTGAAGCTATCGACAAATTAGAGCATATGGGATCAACAATTATTTTGTCAGATAATTTGAAATCAAAATTGGATTCATTAGAGAAGACTATATCTAAGACAGCGGGTTTTGAAAAGACTCTGAATGTGTGTTTAAATTGCCGAATCATTTTGAGACGGAATTTACATGTAGAAAGAGGTCTGGTAAATGGATCAATGGGTAATGTTGTTGATTTTGAGAAATACAGAAATAGAGATGGAATAGAATTTTTACGAATTAAATTTGATGGCATTGAGGAAGTACAGAAAATTGCTCGTTGTTCTGCTAGGTTTTTGCTTGTTAAAGACTTATATGTTCGCCGTAAACAGTTTCCTGTTTGCTTGGCATATGCGGTGACAATCCATAAATCGCAAGGTTTAAGTGTAGACTGTGCATTGGTGAATATTGGCAGTTCAGTGTTCAAGGAGGGTATGGCATATGTGGCATTGTCGCGAGTTAGAACTTTATCGGGATTGTACTTGATTGACTGTGATGTCACAAACATTTGTGCGGATCTAGATTGTGTTAAGGAATACAATAGGTTAAGAAGAGAGTATGCGCCACATTTGCCTCAATATCCTTTGTTTGAGAAACGTGTGGTAGGCCGGAAACGTAGAAATAGTAGTAATAGTAGGGAGGTTGTTGCAAAAAGACTAAAAGTCAATGAACCGAAAGTTGTTAGCAGAAAGAAAGTGGATTCTGTTGAAGATGTTGTCGGTTTTCAATTTGAAAACAGTTCTGGTGTCAACTGCTATGCAAATGTAGTGGTTAATGTTCTCTTTTCACTAGAGAGTTTAAAAGAACAGATTCTGTTGAATTCTGAACAAATTTTATGCTGTTTGTTGAATTCTGTTTTCGAGAAATGTAGCACTGATCGAACAAAAGTAGAAAGTGTGTCTGAAGTTCGTTATCTGTTAGATGAATGTTCAGGTCAAACAGACTTCTCTGAAAATAATCAGCAAGATTGTCAGGAGTTTTTAATGTATATGCTTGATATATTGCAAGTTGAGGGTGTAGATGTAGATCACCTGTTTGGGCTTTCTTATCAATGGCAGCATGACTGCGAGAACTGTATGGTATCAAGTACTACTAGTGTAGACTCAGAAAGATTTATATATTTAACTTTGCCAGACAGTAAATCAGTCTCCTTTAATAAGCTAGTAAATGCAGCGGATCACAACATGGAGTGTAGCCAATGTAAATGTGATATGATGTCAACATTATTTATACGTAGATATGGCCAGTATGTCATTTTAATGATGCAACGATGTAGGCCTGATGGAACAAAATTGTCAACTTTAATAAAAAATTTTGTGGCTTCTCAGCTGTCAATATCAGGGAGGACTTTTGTTACTGTAGCAATTATCTATCACGATGGTTCATCAACTACATCAGGACATTATACAGCTTACTTAAAGTCTGGAAACGGCTGGTCATTCTGTAATGATTCTGTTGTAACGTTCAAAAAAAAATTGCCGTTTGACCTTAAAAATTCTTACCTGGTGTTTTTAAAACCAAAATTTTAAGTAGAGGGAATGTAAGTCTGCAATGCTGTCTCGATTAAAAATTCAACTATATAAACCTGATGCAAGTAAGTCTGCTTCATAGTAAGCAGTATCAGTGTCATAGGAAAAGGAGAACATGAGTGACAAAGAAGAGTAAGATATTAGTAGTCCAGGATTGTGAAAATAATCTCAAATATTTTATTTTTGAAAGTTGCGAAAATAGAAAATGTCGGGATTTGATTGGAAGAATTACAAGATTTGCGAATCGCGGCAACATGATTTGGCCTAGTGGAAACATGTGATATAATGAGAGAAGTTTTTTTTCTATGTAACATATTTCACGTATCGATGGAGGTTTTCTTTCAGAAAGTGGCGGGCTGAAAATATTTAAAGCACAACAGAGTGGATGCTGTTTATAGAAGATCCTTCGACGTCATTGAAAGTAAGTTAATTTTAAGAAGTTTTGAAATCAGATTTCTTAGGTTGTATGGGTTTTTTAAACACAGTCATTTTGATTGTGTTTTTTTTTCCCCGCTGTTACATGATGAATACCTTCAAGTCACTGATTTAAGTGAAATTTGATACATTCTGAGAACAGCAAAAATAAACCATTTAACATGTATAATTAATGTTATGCTTTTTGTCCTTATGATATACATTTAGAAATGTGTGGTACATATGGGTAAGCTGAGTTCTGTAAATATCAATTTTAATGCTTAGAGTGCTGTACTTCTGGGTAGTGTTTTTTTTTTTATAAAAAAAAGAGGCCTCACCTCAAAGAAAGCTCTTGAAAGCACACATCTTATTTGCATCCTAAAACAATCATTTACAATGTTAGACACAATTTTTTTATGGCTTTACATCTTTTTTGCGCTGCTATTGCATCACTATTGTGAGACATTAGCAGTGCAAGAAAAACATCATGTTCCAAAATAGGCCTCAGTTCAGCAACATCAAGATACAGTTTCTTTCGAATATATATCTTTAGGATTGTGTAGTGAACGTAGAGAAGCAGAGACTTCTGTAAATGTCAAAGTTGTTGAAAAACTGTTTGTTTTTGAACCTTTTCCCTTGTCTTTTCTAATTTTTAAATACATGTTTTAATATTTTTTGAAATGTTTGTTCTTTGTTTTACAGATTGAAAGTATGAAAAAATATTTAAAAAAGGTAACAAGAATTATAAGGTAAATGTTTTCCACTCTTTTTACCCGCAATGCACTGCTGATGATGTCATTGACACTATCTCTCATTTACTCTCTCTAGCTGTCTTTCTTTTTACATTATTCTCTGATTACTTCCCTTATACTAACTCTTCTTTTTTTTAAAAAAATATTTTTTTAGTTCGCTTAAAGTTCGCGAACCGGTCAGCGAACTTGAAGCGAACCAAAAGAAATAGAGCTTGCCAGAGTGATAAACATTCTAGCAATTTTGTTTGAAAGGGGAGGTAGTTCTGAAAAGAACTGTTTTTTTTTGTTTTTGGTGTTTTATATTTTTTTTTTTATTTTTTGAACATTTTTTGATTTTTTTGTATTTTTAGAACTGTTTTATGTTTTTTTTGTTTTTTTTATGGAGGGGAGACAACAAAAAACAGGCTTTCAAAACGGCTCAACTGGAGCAAAAAAAAGAAAATTACTTTTTGGGTGCATTAGGGCATTTATGATTTTCATATGCAATGTTCATGAGGTTGACACTCATGTTGCCATATGACAGCATTTCACCACAGTAAACACAAGATAACTTTATGTGCTGGAAGTTAGGTTGGATGTTTGGCACAGTCTCTTGTGCCTCTCTTCCCGTCAAAGACAATGTGGATGTAGATCTTGCCACAGGAGTTGCCGTCGGATTGTCTACAAGATCCCTTAACTCAGCCCGGCTGTAGTTCAAGGGATGCCACCTGCTCATGTGACGATGCATTGTATAGTTCCCCATACTGTACTTCTTTTCTGTGCCTCTCGACAATCTGTGATCACAGATGAGGCAGGTGGCATATTTTGCATTCACTTTCTTTGTTCCAGGAGGGATGGTGAAAAACTGCCATATGAAACTGGATTTTCGTTTGGAAACCCGGGGCAACTCATCAACAAATTGTTGTTCCTCTGTCTCCTCTTCTTCTTCTTCCTCATCTTCCTCCTCTCTGTTAGTCATAATTTGTGTAGGTGGTCCTCTCTTCTTATGAGGAGGTGGAGGTGGTGGTGGGGGTGCACCAGCTGCAGCAAGAATGGAAGCCATTGTGGATCTTCAGATAAATGGTCTTTCTCTCACCAAGATGAAAGTCAGAGTGAGGAAATAAGGAGGGGTTTACATGATTTGGGGAAAACAAAAGTTCTGAGCCAATGAAAAGTGTTATTTTTAGGTCACATGACCTAGTCATACATCATTTGGAAACCAAAAGTGAAATGAACCAATGAGAAGTTTGATAAACAAGTCACATGACCTGTTCCGCTTACGTTACGCGGCGCGCGCCGCGTCCCAGATCGCTTCTGGACCGCGGTCCGGAGCACTTCCGGGAGCGCTAACGCGACGCGTCATTAGACGCATTACGCGATAACGTGATATGTCGCGCTTCCGCGACGCGTCACTGTTCCGCTAACGTAACGTTGACCGGTTCGCGGACTAGATCGCGGCATCAAGATGAGCTAACGGAAAGCTTCCCGGTTCGCGAACTAGAAGCGAAGAAAAAAATATTTTAAAAAAATTATCAATAAATATCTATATATATTTTGGGATTTAAAGAATAATACATTTTACAGCTACAGATGTTAGCTTTTAAAAAACCAATGAAATTCACTGAAAAAACCATAGGTTATAGACCATATATAGTTAGAAATTTACATTTAAAAAACCATTGAAATTCAATGAAAAAACCATAGGTTATAGACCATATATAGTTAGGAATTCGCATTTACAAAACCTTATTTTACTCGCACAAAACCATTGAAATTCCATATATAGTTAGTTGCACTAACTATATATCGCGCACCCGCAATCCACTGCTGATGATGTCACATATTACATCATTCATGACATGGTCAGTGACATCACTGATGACATCACTGATGACATCTCAAATGACATGACTGATGACAACATCCAGTGACTGTATGTTTCTGTAAAGTTAAAATATCTCTTACATATTGAAGAATGAGTGGATGTATAAGTGTCTGGATGAAGGATTTAGTAGGTGCATGACTGACTGTATGAGTGAGCTATTAAATGTGTCTCACTGAGTGCATGGGTTAGTGACTAAACTGTCTTAATTTGTGCATCATTATGTCTGTTGTTCTGTAAACTGTTGCATGTGTTGATAAGTAGCTATATGAGTAACTATATGGGTTATTGATTGGTTGCCCAAGTATTTGTATGGGAGACTGTGTGTGTTTGTGGGTGGCTGGGAGGTGTATGACTCTGTGCATAGATGTGTGAGCAGTTGATTCACTAGATGTATGGTTTCAAAAGTGCATGTGGAAACAACTGTATGGGCGGTTGACTGTGTGCATGAGTGTATTGGTGAGTGAATGGATATCTCAGTGCTACATGTCAAAGTAAGTACATATGTAAAGCACAGTACATGTGAGAGTTGACATATATAAATAACTGTGCATAAGAGCCAGTGAATGTGTGAGTGGCTGTATGGATCATTGTGAACTTGTATCAGGGATTGTATAAGAGAGTAAATATGTGTTAGTATATGTTTGAATAAGTAAAGTTTGTCTAACTGTATAGTTGAGGAAATGGAGGTGTGATTGATTCTTTGCATGACTGACTAGGTGTGTGAGTAACTCCATGGATGAGTGACAGTCTGTGAGTGTCTGTTTACACTGATTGTATCTAAGGTTATATTAGAGTCTGAAGAGGTTCATCGTATTATCACATGAATGATATCATCAGTGATATGATCAGTAATGTCAAATGAGATGTCATCAGTGATGTTATCAGTGATATCATTTGAGATGTCATCAGTGATGTCATCAGTGATGTCACTGACCATGTCATGAATGATGTAATATGTGACATCATCAGCAGTGGATTGCGGGTGCGCGATATATAGTTAGTGCAACTAACTATATATGGAATTTCAATGGTTTTGTGCGAGTAAAATAAGGTTTTGTAAATGCGAATTCCTAACTATATATGGTCTATAACCTATGGTTTTTTCATTGAATATATATATATATATATATATATATATATATATATATATATATATATATATATATATGGATTAAGTTCTGTTTCCAGGATGAACCCACAGAAAATACGGACCACCACACGAGTTGCAGAGTGTCACAGCAGGCGTTTTATTTAACCATTTTGCAGCTGAAATTTGGCATGACGCGTTTCGGGCAGGGTCTGCCCTTGATCACATGACGGACATGCAGTATTTTTTCATTTATATAGTGCACACACTCATTTTTTTCTCGCTTCAATTCACAGTGACACCACGTGATCTATGCATAGACATAGAAAATAAACTACCAAGGTGTTATAACATGTGCATATAAATGGGCGCTGATTCTGGGCTATTTTTAGATTTTTGGCAAAAAATGTTGTACAAGGCACCCGCACATAAATATTCAAGGTGACAATTAAGAGCAGATGTACATTTATAACCGCCTAAATGCGTTTTAAAACAATGTTTAACAGTGAGCTAGCAGCATAATCCCGAGAAAATAACTCTTTCTTTTAAAGACGGGATATTTTACATATATCTATACAGCGAAGCAAATATTTACACCAATGCATCAAGATTTATATAACATATAAATATGTTAAAATTCTAAAAAGACATGTATAAAAATAGTCCATAATAATTTAAATGCATAAATAAATAAATATTATGCTATATATATATTTTTTGTGCAAAATTGGCAGTGTGCTCCGCATTCGCTAAGATAACCTTAGTGTCTCTAATTCATTGATCACAACAAGAGCTCGCTCACTCAGTTATTACATTACATTGTCCCGTTGCAATGTGCTAATGTTTGCATGTGTTAAAGTGCCGGTGCCAAAACCTATAAACAGGGATAGGAACCTATCCTTGCCCCACTGACAATCCCGGAGGGTCGACCACCTTGGTCTTGCTCCAACAGCAATTCCCATAATAAAGTGCTAAGTGTAATAAGTGCAACCAAGATTGTGTGGTTAAAAATAATGATTTAAAAGGAGAGGTACAATTTGACAGGAAAACTATGTAGGGCTCGTGGTCAATCCTATATATATATATATATGTATGTATATTTATGAACCAAACGCCCACTCTAATGGAATGAGCCCGACATGTGCTGACTTCACAACAGGATTTATTTATGCAAAAAATAAAGCAAAGTTCAGGAAACACCAGGCAGATGCGTTTCTAGCGAGTGTGTAAGCTTTCATCAGTGCCGGTTCCCTTTCCCTTTCAGAGCCTTGCACCTGGGGATACTTGTAGTGTCCTGAGCAGTCTCTGACCACTCCTTCGATGGTTTCTCCCCGCTTCTGCTCGTAGCTGTGCTGCCTCCTATGGATATGGTGGGAATGTTGGAGCTTTTCTAAATTCAATGGAGGACACACATCATCCATATTATATTAAATTTGATGCACTTGCAATGCTTCCATGAGTCAATTTGAGATACCAATACAGGGCCTGATTCACAAAAGTAAACTTGCACTTTAGTGTAGGTTTATGATTGTTTGCAATTCTCAATGGTATTTTATTAGTAGTATCTTTATGAATGCGGAGTCTCTGCACATAAAAAGAAAGGATTTGTCTTTCTCTCAGAATCGCAGGACCAGATAGTCAAGAGTGGGGCTTTGGTCTTCTTGTCACTATTTTCGCTTAAATCAAAGTGCAGGACATCTTCAAATCCCAGACAATTGCTCTGAATTTACGTCTGTCACTATATCCAAGCAAATAGATTAGATCATTAACCCTCTGGCCAAATAAAATACAGTAACAAATTCACAGACATCCTTGAAACAGGTAGCCTATGAGATTACATGACCTTTTAACTTGGAGCCATGGCAGGCTTTAGCTACATTCAATATAATACTTGCGTATGGAATGGGGGTCCCATTCTCTCTGCCTCTGTGAGCATTGGTATTAGTTGCTGGGTGACTGCAGCATCAAGTGCATCAATTCATTGTCATACACCCAGGTTTATGTAGAACTAGAAGTACCATCATTATTTTGTTCAAGGCTATCCTATTCATCACAGCCTTGTGAAACCTCATCCAGAGAGTGATTGATTTCCTATTGCTTATTGCCAAGCATTTAACATCGGCTAATCTGGATCTACAGATATTCCACATAAGCTCAAAAGAGTACAACAGGTCTGCCTTGAAATGAGTCAGATCATCTCCTTCAAACAGATAAACAGCTGACGTAGACCAATTGTTTTGAAGGCCTTGGTCTAAACCAAATTGTCAGACGTAATATATGAAGGTATAGAAGGGTAAAATAACAAATATATAATATGAGCCTGCTCTTGAAATATGATAGTCCTGCAAATATTCATGTTGCAGAAAGATTGCAAAGAGCTCTACAGCCAGGACGAAGACCATGTTTACAGTGGGCACCTTTACCTAAGCACCCACTTTTTGTCCAGGTATTTGACAGTATTATATTAGTTTTGCCCCGGGTTGAACCTCTATGTATCAAAGCTGCCTAAGGCATAGGTCATGGTATCTAGAACAAGGGAACCCGTGAAGGTTGCAAAGGACCCTGGGTAGTACTAGTTTTATAGTTAACAATGGTCCTTAGCTTCAAAATAGGAAAAAGATGAGCACAGGCTAAAATAAAGACTGTGTGTTTTTTGTTTTTCTTAAGTGTCCAGCCGGACATAGAAGTATTTATTTAAAGGATTTAAAGAATTCATACATTTGAGGTGAAACAAGTCACACAATCAGATCGGGACCTTTACAAACAGGCCCTGTCCATCTATAAACTCAGATCGGGACCTTTACAAACAGGCCCTGTCCATCTATAAAGCACAGATTAAATGTGCGAAGGCCAGGTTTTTGGAAGAGTCTTTGAGGGTGGCAGTAAATAAATCACAGACCTTATTTAAGATCGTGAAGGATCTGTTGTGACCTGCTAGTGCGATAAATACCATCACCGCATCTCAGTCTCTGTGCGATTCACTGGCACAGGCTTTTGAGGATAAAATCGCAGCCATTCTGACTAATCTTGGCGTAACATCTGGCGGCAATCCTCAGAGTCGTACGGAAACGCACTCCGGGTCTACCATAGACTTCACCTCCAGTACTGCCAGGTTGGACTGTTTCCCTCCTCCAACTTTCGAGGAATTCTGCTCCCTGGCCAACAGTGTGTCGTCGGGATCACCTTTGGACCCACTACCGCATAAACATTGGAAGCTCTTCCGGGAAGAACTCTTCCCCCCACTGTTTGCCATTTGTGATCAGTCCCTGGTTTCAGCACGGGTACCAGACTGCTGGAAACTTGCCGTGGTATCCCCTCTTCTTAAAAAGCCCACCTTGGACCCGGCTAGTCCTGCAAACTATCGACCCATCTCCCTGCTCCCGTTTCCAATAAAGATTCTGGAAAAGTGGGTCACAAAACATCTGTCTAAATACCTGGAGACTGGGTCCTGTCTGGATGAAGTCCAATTCGGGTTTAGACCGGCCCATGGGACGGAATCAGCGCTGGTGACTGTACTAGACGACCTTAGGACGCGAGCCGACCATGGAAGAGCAGCCTTCTTAGTGCTGCTCGATATGTCGGCCGCGTTCGATACTGTCAGTCACGCAACTCTGATTAACAGATTAGAGGAAGTAGGGGTAACTGGTAAGTATGAGCTTAAAATTCGTTCCGCTCGCAGATTTTGCGAATTTTCGGTAAATTCGCGATCCGCGAACTCCCGCAAATTTACCGAGAATTCGCAAATCCGCGAGTGGGCAAAAGTTGAAGCCTGGCCTGTTGTAACTATTTTACGATGGCGCCGGCAAGCTGCCAGCGCTATCCTAAAATAGTTTCAAAGTTAGCTTCAACAGGAAGCTCTAATAGATAAAATAAAGCAGGTGCTCGATTTTATCTATTAGAGCTTCCTGTTGAAGCTAATTTAGTAACTATTTTAGGATGGCGCTGGTAGCTTGCCGGCGCCATCGTAAAATAGTTACAACAGGCCAGGCTGGTGTGCTTTCTTTAATCTTTTCCCAAATGTACCGTGGAAAATCAGCTGTGATGCTGGATAGAGGCTTTTGCATCCTTGACTTTCACGAGCGCAATACCCGTGCTGTTCTTGTGACCAGGGGCTTCTTTCTCTTCATCTGCTGAACTGATCTTTCTCTGACCTTTTATGCACACAAGAGGCATGTGAACTCGCATGAAAGCCCCGCATGTTTGGTCCCGCCATTCACCCACTATGATGGACAGCTCACTCAAGGGACCCCTGCGCCCTTCGGGGCGATTGCATAGTAACACACACATGGTCGCTCGAACTAGTTTAAGCTCAAATTCAGTGACTCATTCATTAGCCCAAAAACAATCGTGAGCGTCGTCGAGGCTGGACAGGTGTGCCTTCTTCCCAACTCTACCGTGGAAAATCAGCTGTGATGCTGTATAGAGGCCTTTGCATCCTTGACTTTCACGAGCACAATACCCGTGCTGTTCTTGTGACCGGCAGGGGCTTCTTTCTCTTCATCTGCTGAACTGATCTTTCTCTGACCTTTTATGCACACAAGAGGCATGTGCACTCGCATGGAAGCCCCGCCCCAAATCCGCGGATCCGCAAATCCGCAAAATCCGCGGATTTTGCGGATCCACGATCCGCAAATCCGCAAAATCCGCGGATCATGGATCCGCAAAATCCGCCCATGCTTAGTAACTGGCCTTGCCCTACAGTGGTTGACATCTTACCTTGGAAACCGTCACCAGGTAGTGGCATTGCCACCGTTTAAATCCAACATCAGAAGAGTGGCGCAAGGTGTTCCACAAGGGTCGGCCATCAGCCCTATCCTCTTCAACCTGTACCTGCGGCCCCTGGTTGCGCTGATCAGATCTTTTGGCATAGCGGTGACGAATTACGCAGACGACACTCAACTTGTCTTCTCACTTGAGGGCAAGGAAGCAGTGACACTTGACATCTTCCACCGCTGTATGCTCGCAACTGCGGACTGGTTGAATCAGAATTTGCTGCAGTTTAACAGCTCTAAGAAAGAAGTCTTACACTGCAACACTGACCGCGTCCCTATACCTCTTCCGCCAGATTTCTGACCACCCTCCTTCCAAAGCACGACTGCGTCTACCACCTCGGTCCGTAACTTGGGAGTGATATTTGGGTCCAATCTCCAACTGGATGCAGCCGTCAATAAAACAGTGAGTACTTGCATGGGATTGCTTCGTATGTTGAGAAAGGTCCTCCCGATGCTTCCCATGGATAGTAGGCCAGTGGTGGTGAGGAGCATCATCGTAAGCCGCCTGGACTACTGCAATGCTCTATTTCTTGGAGCACCAGCTTCCTTGATAGGAAAACTGCAACGGGTGCAAAATCTTGCAGCCAAATTAGCGCTTGCTCACCGCCGCCACGACTCCTCATCCCAGGCATTAAGAGACCTTCATTGGTTACCGATCCTTCAACGGATCGATTTTAAATCTCTATGTATTGTATTCAGGGCCCTTCACGCACAAGGCCCAGTGCCACTTCAGAACATGTTCCATTGGTACACTCCGTCCAGATCCCTTCATTCGGCTTCTGCCTACCTTGCTGTGGTGCCTAAAGTTCTGAGATCACGGCTGGGTGGCCGATCTTTCAGCTTTACGGCAGCCAGAATATGGAACACTCTTCCGCTAGGATTGAGAAGTATGAATGACCTTGTCTCTTTCAAGAAAAATTTAAAAACACATCTCTTTCCTAGGACTGCATCTTCTTAGTTCTTAAATCAGTAGGGTGCGCAGCAGGATCCTTTCAGTCAAAGCGCCAGGATAACCGTGGGGTGACAGACATGCGCTATAAAAGATTACCAATACATACATACATACATACAATAATAACCGGGCACAAGCCTGTACCAAGTCAGGAAAGGACAATACATAGGGGAGAAAGTAACAGGCAAACAATCAGGAGAAACGGCGGCTTACAATACAATAAATTCTTAAGTAAGCTCTATCCCACAGTAACTGCGACACAAATCACAAATTGCAAAAAGAGCAGTACTGTGTAAACAGTCGACGAACCTTTCGATCCCTATCTCCAAGAATTATGTTGGGATCATCTTCAGGACTACAATAAGAGAGCTTTGCCTGATTGATTATAATTACAAAGGCCTGTGGGGTTAAACAGGAGGCACAAAAAAAACAAATGTCTTAAAATTATTATTTACAAAAAAGCAAGTCAGTTGCAGTTCTATACATAGGGATGCAAAACAAATGCACATGCAGAGTTGTGCAGCGAGCCTTAGCTAGTTATTTCCACAGGGCACTGCTGATGGTGTGCTCATATTTGGGAAAGGTGCAACATCATGCAGTCGTGCGAGCATTATTATGCTCACAATTAAGGGGAAGCCTTGTATTTATATTGTGCCAAGTGGAGGTGAGAATGAGAGGTGGGTGCCGGGTGAAAATAGTGAAGACCAGAGATTGTGGCCGATTGTGGCAGCAGGTTGTGAACTGACCGTGGCACTCTGGTGTAGTGCGTGCAAGTCTTGATGATGGTGCATTGATTGCACTTCAAACCGTAAGTGAAACGGAAACGCCGGTTACGCAGTGGGTGATTGTGGCAGAACACGGAATTATCTAAGAGGCCGTACTCGTGGGCGTAGGCGATGTCCCAATTATCGCCGGAGCAGGAGGCATGTATCTCCGTGGTAGCGTAAGAACCTATATAAGAGAAAAATGGTTATGATAACGCTAAAGACGAGCGACAGTTCGTGCGGGGCATAACAACCAAAATTATTCTTACTCAGTATTCTTTGGCAAAACGCATGATGGCGTAAGCCTTCCACAAGAGGAACTTACATAGATAAATAAATAAAGACAACACACGGTCCGTGAGTCAGGAGGACTATTAGAACCTTAAAGGAGCGAAGGGTGGTGGGGGTGCGCCGGGGTGAAGCTTACCGCTATGATTAGCGTCTAGGGACGAAACGATGGGTCCCGTTTGGTCAGCGTGGTGACTGGATCAATAGTGCCGGTGGGGAAAGTGAGTCATAATATCCTCGCCCGCATTGAAATAGAGGAAGGACTACTTGTGATAGTCACGAATAACATTAAAGCATGCACGCCATCTTGGAGTGGTGGTCGAGGGAGTGAAAAGTGCTTGCAACCGAGTGCACTATGGCAAGAAAACAATTGAATTGATAGCTTAGAATTCCATGATTTAACAATTGTAATTGGTTCGGATCCCTGAATACCAATAACATTTGGATAACATTGGACCACATTCATATTGGCAATGGAATATAAAACCGTAATTTCGAAATTAGGCTCAGTTGCACAGGTTGATAACAATTGTTAACATTAGACTCAAGCACAGGGGCACACTGTTAGAGCAGTAATATATTAAAGTTATCCACTCCATACTTCCAAAACAGTCTGTAAGTTGCAAAATTAGGGGTTGGCTCAACTGCACTGATTTGTTAGCATTTGTTTACATTTTGGCTCACGCAGAAAGAGGCACATAGCGAGGGAAGGATTATATTAGGCTGGTCCAATCCTCAGTTCTGTTTAGACCTTCCTGAATTGAATTAAATTGTATAATGGACTTTAATTCTTCCTTATTTAGCAGCTGTCCCATATTACCGCCTCTGGGCGGGAGCTTCAACACTTTCAGAACAGTCCATTTGATGTCATTTTCTGAGTGTTTCATTGCTGTGAAGTGCTCCACCAGGGGTGCATTAGGGGTCCCACATCAGATTCGGCTTCGGTGTTGTCCAATGCGGATCTTGACTTTCTGGCTGGTTTGCCCTACATACACCTTTTGGCAAGGGCATTGGATTAGGTAAATGACGCTGGAGGTATTACAGTTCGAGAAGGAGCGGCATTGTACAGTAACATCATTAAAAGTGAAACTTTTTCCTTCCATCGTACAGTCACAGTTATTACAACAACCGCATTTAACATGTCCGACAATGGGGGACAGACCCCATACACTTTCAAGAGTGGTAGTAGGTGAAACACTGGGTAAGGCAGCCCTGACCAGGTGGTCTCTGAGGTTTTTATTTTTCTTAAAAGCAAAAACTGTTTTTTCAATGGTAATAGCACCTGAATTGAGAATTGGCCAGTGTTTAAGAATTGATTTTCTCAATTGGTTAGAAATTTGTGAGAAAGTGGAGACACATGCAATGCGTTTCGCATCAGTTTTTGGTTTAGGTGTGAGCAAGATCTCCCTTGGGCAGTACCAGGCCCATTTCGAGGCACTCTTCACTATTTTCTTGGGGTAACCCCTTTCTCTGAGTTTGAGTGCTAGGGTGTCAGCCTCTTGAAAATAATTCTCCTTACACGAACAGTTCCGCCTAATTCGCAAGAATTGGGAATAGGTGAGGGAGTCGCGCAAAGCCCTAGGGTGGTTACTATTATATGCCAAGAGGGTGTTCTTCTCTGTGGGTTTTCGATATATTTAATTATTTTATTTAGGCGATTTGTTAAGCGCTCAATTACCCGTGGGTGTCTCGGCGCTGAGTGAGAGGACTGGTCCATGAGGAGTTATTGCGTGAACAGCCAGGATTTTATCTTTCTTCGGAAAGAGAGAAGAGATGTGGAGGCTTTGATGTGAGGTGGAAGACTGTTCCATAGTTTAGTAGTGGTAACTATGAAGGATCTGTCTCCCCAGGAAACTTTCTTAGTCCTGGGAACCTGCATGAGTCCAGCGGTTGAGGATCGTAGGGATCTAGCAGGGTTGTAAGGACAAAAAGAGTCTTTCAAATACGCTGGACCTTGATCGTGAATTGCCTTATAGGCAATGCAGAGAGCCTTAAACTTAGTTCTCTTCTTTACAGGCAGCCAATGGAGCTCACGGAGTGTCCCAGAAATGGAGACATACTTAGGACATCCGGTAATCAATCTGGCCGCAGCATTCTGCACCAGTTGTAATTTCTTTAGAACACCTTCTTGAGCATTGACTAGCAGACCATTGCAATAGTCAATGCGGGCCATGATGAGTGCGCTGATCAGAGTTTTTGTCATATTCATGGGAAGATAGGGTAGAAGTTTTTTTATCATTCTCAAGGTATAGAATGAGGAGGATACCACCGCGTTGACGTGGTGCATGAAGGTGAATTTGGTGTCCAGTATAACTCCGAGATTTCTTGCCTTGGTCACAGGGGGAGGGGGTGGTCCTAGGGCATCAGGCCACCATGTGGGAGACACAGGCTAAAATAAAGACTGTGTGTTTTTTGTTTTTTGTTTTTCTGAACCCTGACACTGAAGAAAAACAAAAAACACACAGTCTTTTTTTTAGCCTGTGTTCATCTTTTTCCTATTTTGAAGCTAAGGACCATTGTTAACTATAAAACTAGTACTACCCGGGGTCCTTTGCAACCTTCACGGATTCCCTTGTTCTAGATACCAATACGTAGCACAATCGCTGGATTGCAAGGGTCTTTAATTCCCTTTGCCCACTCTTTGTTTGGGGCGGGCTTGCTCTAGCACCACGTCTTCAACCCTCTCTCTTCCCCTCTATCATCACAATTGTGTGTCTTTTTTCCCCGCACTACCCAAATCCTCAGCATGTCAGCTCATGCACCCCTCTATACAGATGATTATATAAAACACCTGTGCTCACGCACGTCTTTACTATCAGAGACACCAGATGCTTCAATCCCTGCAAATAATTCCATCCCAGATCAGCTTGAAAAACTTTAAAAAAAGCAAGTTCGATTGGAACTTATGATTCTAATGCTAACTGATTACCTAAAGGCTAACGTTATCGCATTGGGCCTACAGGTTCGAAACATTGCGGGGACCTTTACGGATAATCCTAAGTACCTCCAAAACTTCAGCTACATAGGTACGACCTGTTCCCGCCATTGGCTAGTCCTAGGCATTGATATTGCCACCGAAACTCTAAAATCGCTAGAATTAGAGATTGCTGAAATCCTTAAACAAATATCTGACTCAGATCCAACCTCTGACGCCAAAAAACTACTTGAGCAGATTGACAAAACTGTTGCGGACTTTCACAGAATCGAACAAAACAAAAAGTCTAATAAAATCAAGAAGGACGTAAAATTATATAATATCGAAAATACATATCCTTACTTGCAAAAAAACTTCTATACAAATAAATCATACCAACGGTCCCAAAATAGCTGCCCGTGGGGCAGATATAATAATCGCCAGAACCTGGTAGAGTTCTCAGATACCTCTGCAGAATCCTCAGACAGCTCAGATCCCGGGGAAGGTAGCAGCTTAGGAAGAAGGGGTGGATTACATCAAAATACTTTTTTGCCCAGAGGCGCCCAGGATCCACCACAGCGTGGAAAAGTAAAGAAAACCCAGCGATGGCACAACCCACAGGGCGAGCGCAGGACTCGCAACAACTACTACCAATGGTAGCTGCAAGGCCCGCTCCTCCGCAGAGAATTGATACCATCCCTATTTTTAACTTATCCAAACATACCCTGGCGGATGACGAGCTATCCTTACTCATAAAAGGACTTTCCTTTGTGCCCACTGTTCCACCTAATTTCATGGAACTTCAAACCGAACTCATGAGATTCTTTCAACGGGTACGCCTCCATGCCTTTTTCCAGCTACATCCCACGCCAGGAAGGGTAACCAATACCCCCTTCCGCCCCCCTCCACTTTCTTACCAAAAGCTAGCATGATTCCTGCAGAAGTTGTCACTTTTGAGAAAGTTGTTCTGAAGGAGTTACACAATATTCAGAGTAAGAAAAAATTCACTCCCTACAATATTTCAAGAGAAGAAAAAAATGCAATTGCCCAACTTAAAAATAATGAAGATCTGATAATCAAAAGTGCAGATAAGGGTGGAGGGATTGCTCTACAAGAAAAAACTGTGTATATCTCAGAAATCTTACGACAACTCGAGAACAAAGAGCACTATAAAAAATTGAGCCAAAATCCAACCAAAGAGATACAGACCCTAATACAAAAAGTCACCAGGGATGGCCTCGATGCAGGCTATTTGTCAAAGAAAGAATTCAACTTTCTAAATGTAAAAACCCCAAGAACTCCGGTAATCTACACATTACCCAAAGTACATAATGACGGAGACAATCCCCCTGGTCGTCCTATTGTTTCCGCATGCGGGTCCATTCTTGAACCTTTGGGCTCCTATGTGGATTATTTAATTAGGGATTTTGTCCCATTGACTTCATGCTATGTAAAAGACTCCATGCATATGATTAATATGATTGAGCATCATCCCTACAATCCCACATCTGAGACTCTAGTAACCATGGACGTGGAGTCCCTTTATACTAATATTCCCCAGACATCAGCACTCCTTGTGATCCAAAAGATCTTGGACTCATGCCCTCGCCCCCACCCTGTGCCAAGTGTATTCATTCTCCAATTGCTCGAAATATGCCTCAGAAGAAATTTCTTTTTGTTTGATGGCAGTTTCTATGAACAAATTAAGGAGACTGCCATGAGCGCAATTTTTGCTCCAAACTTGGCAGTTTTGTTCATGGACCAGATTGAGATCAATGTGATCCTTAATCCCTCCAATCCGTTCTTCTCAGGAATAGGGTTTTGGCGCAGGTATATCGATGATATTTTCATCATCTGGAAACAGGACATCGATTTCCTGCGCCAAGTCCTCCACTGGATGAACAACAACTGCATGGGACTGACTTTTACCATCACTACCAACAATGAATCCATCTCCTTCCTGGACCTTACAATCTTCCACAGTGAAGGGGTCCTACTTACTAAACTATATCGAAAACCCACAGAGAAGAACACCCTCTTGGCATATAATAGTAACCACCCTAGGGCTTTGTGCGACTCCCTCCCCTATTCCCAATTCTTGCGAATTAGGCGGAACTGTTCGTGTAAGGAGGATTATTTTCAAGAGGCTGACACCCTAGCACTCAAACTCAGAGAAAGGGGTTACCCCAAGAAAATAGTGAAGAGTGCCTTGAAACTGGCCTGGTACTGCCCAAGGGAGATCTTGCTCACACCTAAACCAAAAACTGATGCGAAACGCATTGCATGTGTCTCCACTTTCTCACAAATTTCTAACCAATGAGAAAATCAATTCTTAAACACTGGCCAATTCTCAATTCAGGTGCTATTACCATTGAAAAAACAGTTTTTGCTTTTAAGAAAAATAAAAACCTCAGAGACCACCTGGTCAGGGCTGCCTTACCCAGTGTTTCACCTACTACCACTCTTGAAAGTGTATGGGGTCTGTCCCCCATTGTCGGACATGTTAAATGCGGTTGTTGTAATAACTGTGACTGTACGATGGAAGGAAAAAGTTTCACTTTTAATGATGTTACTGTACAATGCCGCTCCTTCTCGAACTATAATACCTCCAACGTCATTTACCTAATCCAATGCCCTTGCCAAAAGGTGTATGTAGGGCAAACCAGCCAGAAAGTCAAGATCCGCATTGGACAACACCGAAGCTGTATCCGATGTGGGACCCCTAATGCACCCCTGGTGGAGCACTTCACAGCAATGGGTATACACCTGTTACAACGCATCTTTTACAACTACCTACTATTACAACGCAACTTTTACAACGCATACCATTACAACGAATTGCGCTGGGGGGCGCTCTAGGATAGGGAATAAGTATAATTTACTATCCAACACCTTCCCTAGTGTCCACGGGGACTGGAGTTAGAATAGTAAATTATACTTACCACTATCCAGCACCTCAAAGCGCTATGCGTTGTAATGGTATGCGTTGTAATGGTCGCATTGTAATAGTAGGTAGTTGTAATGGTATGCGTTGTAACATGGTACATCCCAGCAATGAAACACTCAGAAAACGACATCAAATGGACTGTTCTGAAAGTGTTGAAGCTCCGGCCCAGAGGCGGTAATATGGGACAGCTGCTAAATAAGGAAGAATTAAAGTCCATTATACAATTTAATTAAATTCATGAAGGTCTAAACAGAACTGAGGATTGGACCAGCCTAATATAATCCTTCTCTCGCTATCTGCCTCTTTCTGCGTGAGCCAAAATGTAAACAAATGCTAACAAATCAGTGCAGTTGAGCCAACCCCTATTTTTGCAACTTACAGACTGTTTTGGAAGTGTGGAGTGGATAACTTTAATATATTACTGCTCTAACTGTTTGCCCCTGTGCTTGAGTCTAATGTTAACCATTGTTCTCAACCTGTGCAACTGAGCCTAATTTCGAAATTACGGTTATATATTCCATTGCCAATATGAATGTGGTCCAATGTTATCTAAATGTTATTGGTATTCAGGGATCCGAACCAATTACAATTGTTAAATCATGGAATTCTAAGCTATCAATTCAAATGTTTTCTTGCCATAGTGACCTCGGTTGCAAGCACTTTTCACTCCCTCGACCACCACTCCAAGATGGCGTGCATGTTTTAATGTTATTCGTGACTATCACAAGTAGTCCTTCCTCTATTTCAATGCGGGCGAGGATATTATGACTCACTTTCCCCACCGGCACTATTGATCCAGTCACCACGCTGACCAAACGGGACCCATCGTTTCGTCCCTAGACGCTAATCATAGCGGTAAGCTTCACCCCGGCGCACCCCCACCACCCTTCGCTCCTTTAAGGTTCTAATAGTCCTCCTGACTCACGGACCGCGTGTTGTCTTTATTTATTTATCTATGTAGGTTCCTCTTGTGGAAGGCTCACGCCATCTTGCGTTTTGCCAAAGAATACTGAGTAAGAATAATTTTGGTTCTTATGCCCCGCACGAACTGTCGCTCGTCTTTAGCGTTATCATAACCATTATTCCCTTATATAGGTTCCTATGATACCACGGAGATACATGCCTCCTGCTCCGGCGATAATCGGGACATTGCCTACGCCCACGAGCACGGCTTCTTAGGTAATTCCGTGTTCTACCACAATCACCCACTGCGTAACCGGCGTTTCCGTTCCACTTACGGTTTGAAGTGCACTCAATGCACCATCATCAAGACTTGCACACACTACGCCAGAGTGCCACGGTCAGTTCACAACCTGCTGCCCTCACAATCGGCCACAATCTCTGGTCTTCACTATTTTCACCCGGCACCCACCTCCCATTCTTACCTCCACTTGGCACGAAATAAATACAAGGCTTCCCCTAATTGTGAGCATAATAATGCTCGCACGACTGCATGATGTTGCACCTTTCCCAAATATGAGCACACCATCAGCAGTGCCCTTTGGAAATAACTAGCTAAGGCTCGCTGCACAACTCTGCATGTGCATTTGTTTTGCATCCCTATGTATAGAACTGCAACTGACTTGCTTTTAAGACATTTGTTTTTCTTTTTTTCCCTCCTGTTTAACCCCACAGGCCTTTGTAATTATAATCAATCACGCAAAGCTCTCTTATTGTAGTCCTGAAGATGATCCTGACATAATTCTTGGAGATAGGGATCGAAACGTTTGTCGACTGTTTACACAGTACTGCTCTTCTTGCAATTTGTGATTTGTGTCGCAGTTACTGTGGGATAGAGCTTACTTAAGAATTTATTGGATTGTAAGCCGCCGTTTCTCCTGCTTGTCTGCCTGTTACTTTCTCCCCTATGTATTGTCCTTTCCTGACTTGGTACAGGCTTGTGCCCGGTTATTATTGTGTGACTTGTTTCACCTCAAATGTATGAATTCTTTAAATCCTTTAAATAAATACTTCTATGTCCGGCTGGACACTGAAGAAAAACAAGAAACACACAGTCTTTATTTTAGCCTGTGTTCATCTTTTTCCTATTTTGAAGCTAAGGACCATTGTTAACTATAAAAATACAGCATAGGTCATGGCACTCCCCATAA